>NC_065565.1:4914762-5219160 GCF_022605725.1 Anthonomus grandis grandis
CACATCTCGTGAGAGTAAATCTGTTAGGGTCAAATCTGGTGAGCGCGACGGCCAGTCTATCAGGAGTGTCAACTTTCTTCTGCTGATCTGCCTATTTGGATGCTGTTGATGTCCGACAGATTATAACTTGCAATTCGCTCTGTTGCAGAAGGCAAAGTTATTTGCAAAGGATACACTAGACCCAGAAGAACTGAATACTACTGTAACAGCCCTAGTTTACTCAATTTTTAACCCAGAATGGCGTTTTTACCCTCAAATCCATCCTCAGGAATCCCATTATAAGTATGTGAAAAAATTATGAAAATATCTTAAGAAGTTTCCAAGTTATGACTAAAAATTACCAAAAAGTTATAAGTTAAGTAAAAAAACTACTCCAGCCAAAAGAACCTTTAGCTATCTTAAAGTTTAACTCAGAAAGACGTTTTTACCCTCAAATCCATCCTCAGGAATCCCATTATAAGGATGTGAAAAAATAATGAGAATATCTTAAGTAGTTTCCAAGTTATGACCAAAAATGTCGGCTACTGTATAAAAATCTTGTAATTACAATATCGTTCTAAAAACTTCAAATTTGGTGGCTCTAGGACCCTGTTGGACAAAATTCCCTTTAACTCAAGAAGTTTTTGGGGTACAAAAATCGTTCTTATATTAAATTGCTTGGTAAGAAATTCCCTTTTAAAATATAGAACTGTTTTAAAAAAATTCCCAGTATTTATTGAAATATTATCAAGGAAAGTTAGAATTTGTTCAGAAAAGTATGAAGAAAAACTACCTTAACCAAAACAGCTCTAACTACCTCAATTTTTAACTCAGAAAGACGTTTTTACCCTCAAATCCATCCTCAGGAATCCCATTATAAGGATGTGAAAAAATTATAAGAATATCTTAAAGGGTTTCCAAGTTATGACCAAAAATGTCGACTAATGCATAAAATCTTATAATTTCAATATGGTTCCTAAAATTTTAAGTTTGATGGCTGTAGGACCTTGTTGGACAAAATTGCCTCTAACTCAAGAAGTTTTTGGGGTACAAAAATCGTTCTTATATTAAATTGCTTGGTAAGAACGTCCCTTTCTTAAATTAAAACTCTTTTAAAAAAAATCCCATTATTTATTAAAATTTTAACAAGGAAAGTTAGAATTTGTTAAGAAAAGTAGCCAAAAAAAACCACCTCAATCAAAACCGCCTTTACTATCTCAGTTTTGAACCTAGAAGGACGTTTTTGCCCTCAAATCCATCCTCAGGAATCCCACTATAATGGTGTGAAGGAATTAGGAGAATATCATAAGTAGTTTTCAAGTTATGACCAAAAATGTGGGCCAATACTAAAATCGAGAAAACCAAGAAAAACAACAAGAACCGATAGATGCATTAAAAAAACTTTCTTGTTATGAGCCTTTAAAGTCTGCATTCCAGGATTACCAAAAATGGTGGTCCACAAACTGTTTCCCATATTATAAAGAAATGCTTAAAAAAAAAACAGTTCCTCGTTGTTCGTCAACTGCCTGGAAGAAATACATTATTTAATGTATTCTAATGAATTGAAACCCACTTAAATTAAACCATTACTAATCTTAATAAGGAACATAATTATCCGGACCTGTGTTTCAAATTAGAGTAAATATCAAGCACGTCACAACCACCCCCACTGTTTCACAGAATAAATTTCAGTTAAATTTCCCCTGATACGTAAAGAGGGATACAACTGATTAATTTCTAATAAAAGAGAAGTTTCTTAAGCGTTTTACGATCCAAAAAACGATTATTCGAGAGAATAACGTTCGAGTTTCGGAGTGGCCGGCACAATCCAATTGAGAAGTTGTCGCTAAAAGTAGAACCTTGTGTTCGAACAATTTCAATGAAAATTATTTTAGTTCCAGGCAGTCGAGCCATAAAGAATCGTTAAGAACTACCCAACAACTAAAATAGCCCTAGCTACCGTAATTTTTAACCCAGAATGATGTTTTTACCCTCAAATCCATCCTCAGGAATCCCATTATAAGGATGTAAAAAAAATTATGAGAATATCTTAAGTAGTTTCCAAGTTATGACCAAAAATGTTGGCTAATGCATAAAAATCTTGAATTTCAATATGGTACTAAAAACTTCAAGTTTGATGGCTCTAGGAACTCGTTGGATAAAATTGCCTCTAACTCAAGAATTTTTTAAGGTACAAAAAATCGTTCTTATATTAAATTGGTTGGTAAAAACATCCCTTTCTTAAAAAAAAAACTCTTTTAAAAAAATTCCCATTATTTATTAAAATATTCACAAGGAAAGTTAGAATTTGTTAAGAAAAGTAGCAAGAAAAACCACCCCAACCAAAACAGCCCTAGCTATCTCAATTTTTAACTCAGAAAGGCGTTTTTACCCTCAAATCCATCCTCAGGAATCCCATTATAAGGATGTGAAAAAATTATAAGGATATCTTAAGTAGTTTCCAAGCTATGACCAAAAATGTCTTCTATTAAATAAAAATCTTGTATTTCAAATACGGTTCTAAAAACTTCAAATTCTGGGATCTCGATGTACAAAATTTCTTTTAACTCAAAAATAATTGTTGATTACAATCACAATTCTTCTTAAGAGAAACATTTAACGACCATATTCTGCTAAATTTCGTTTAGTCAAGGCCATCATAAAAAAAAATCTGTTAGGGTCAAATCTGGTGAGCGCGACGGCCAGTCTATCAGGAGTGTCAACTTTCTTCTTCTGATCTGCCTATTTGGATGCTGTTGATGTCCGACAGAATATAACTTGCAATTCGCTCTGTTGCAGAAGGCAAAGTTATTTGCAAAGGATACACTAGACCCAGAAGAACTGAATACTACTGCAACAGTCCTAGTTTACTCAATTTTTAACTCAGAATGACGTTTTTACCGTCAAACCCATCCTCAGGAATCCCATTATAAGTATGTGAAAAAATAATGAGAATATCTTAAGAAGTTTCCAAGTTAGGACCAAAAATGTCCGCTGAGGCATAAAAATCTTGTAATTTCAATGTGGTTTCTGAAACTTCAAGTTTGATGGCTTTAGGACCTTGTTGGACAAAATTCCCTCTAACTCAAGAAGTTTTTGAGGTACAAAAAGCGTTCTTATATTAAATTGCTTGGCAAGAACGCCCCTTTCTTAAATTAAAACCCTTATAAAAAATTCCCATTATTTCTTACAATATTCTTAAGGAAAGTTAGAATTTATTAAGAAAAGTAGCAAAAAAAAGTAACTCAACCAAAACTGCTCTAGCTACCTCAATTTTTAACTCAAAAAGACGTTTTTACCCTCAAATCCATCCTCAGGAATCCCATTATAAGGATGTGAAAAAATTATGAAAATATCTTAAGTAGTTTCCAAGTTATGATCAAAAATGTCTGCTATTAAATAAAAATCTTGTATTTCAAATATGGTTCTAAAAACTTCAAATTTTGGGATCTCGATGTACAAAATTCCTTTTAACTCAAAAATAATTGTTGATCACAATCACAGTTCTCCTTAAGAAACATTTAACGACCATATTCTGCTAAATTTCGTTTAGTCAAGGTCCATTAAAAAAAAATCTGTTAGGGTGAAATCTGGTAAGCGCGACGGCCAGTCTATGAGGAGTGTCAACTTTCTTCTGCTGATCTGCCTATTTGGATGCTGTTGATGTCAGACAGAATATAACTTGCAATTCGCTCTGTTGCAGAAGGCAAAGTTATTTGCAAAGGATACACTAGACCCAGAAGAACTGAATACTACTGCAACAGCCCTAGTTTACTCAATTTTTAACTCAGAATGACGTTTTTACCCTCAAATCCATCCTCAGGAATCCCATCATGAAGATGTGGAAAAATAATGAGAATATCTTAAGAAGTTTCAAAGTTATGCCCAAAAATGTCGGCTAATGCATTAAAATCTTGTAAAAACTTCAAATTTGACGGGCTTGGGACCTTGTTGGATAAAATTCCCTTTAACTCAACGAGGTTTTTGAGGTACAAAAATCGTTTTTATATTAAATTGTTTGGTAAGAACGTCCCTTTCTTAAATTAAAACTCTTTTAAAAAAAATCCCATTATTTATTGAAATATTCACAGAAAGTTAGAATTTGTTAAGAAAAGTAGCCAAAAAACCACCCCAACCAAAACTGCTCTAGCTACCTCAATTTTTAACTCAAAAAGACGTTTTTACCCTGAAATCCATCCTCAGGAATCCCACTATAACGGTGTGAAGGAATTAGGAGAATATCTTAAGTAGTTTCCAAGTTATGACCAAAAATGTCCGCTAAGGCATAAAAATCTTATAATTTCAATGTGGTTTCTAAAACTTCAAATTTGATGGCTCTAGGACCTTGTTGGACAAAATTGCCTCTAACTCAAAGAGTTTTTGAGGTACAAGAATTATTTTCATATGAAAGTGTTTGATAAGAAACACCCTTTCTTAGACCAAAACCGTTTTAAGAATATCCTTATTATTTTTTAAGATATTCTCAAGAAAAGTTAGAATTTGTTAAAAAAAAGTAGGCAAAAAAAACGACGCCAACCAAAACAGCCGTAACTACCTCAATTTTTAACTTAGCGTGACGTTCTTACCTCGAAATCCATCCTCAGGGATCTCATTACAAGAATGTGAAAAAATTATGAGAATATCTTAAGTGGTTTCCAAGTTATGATCAAAAATGTCGGCTAACAATAACGTAACATGATTTTATCGATTTCATTTATACACCTTTTATTTTTATATCTTGTTAAATTGGCTTTTATTTTTGACTATTTTATTTTGTTTTAATTATTTTATTTATGCCCCTTATATTAATATATCTGTATTTTTAAATTTTTATATTTTTAGTTTTAAGTTTCTTTTTATGTAGTTTTAGCGAGGTGCTTCTTTAAATTACGTTTATGTCTATTATGTATTATACTTGGCACTTTCTCTATTTTTGTTGCCTTCAAAGCTTATTTATTATAATCCTTAATTTTTTTTTAGATAGGTTCAAGTAATTAATGTGTAAACATCCTTGTAGCACTTATATGCTAAATAAATACATTATTATTATTTTACACCCCAAAATGAGTAACGGTCCTATTCTGCTAGACTTCGTTTAAGCAAAGTAATCATAAAAAATAATCTACTGGAGTCAAATCTGGTGAGCGTGATGTCCAGTTTATAAGAGCGTCATTTTTTTTTCTTCCGATGTATCTATTTGGATATCATTGATGTCTGACACAACATGACTTATCTTAGACCTAGAAAAACTGAATACCGCAGCAACAACCTCAATTTTTAATCCAGGATGACGTTTTTACCCTCAAATCCATCCTCAGGAATCCCATTATAAGGATGTGAAAAAATTATGAGAATATCTTAAATAGTTTCCAAGTTATGACCAAATATGTCTGCTAAGGCATAAAAATCTTGTATTTCCAATATGGTTCTAAAAAGTTCAAATTCTGGGCTCTCTATGTACAAAATTCCCTTTAACTCAAAAATAATTGTTGATCACAACCACAATTCTCCTTAAGAAACATTTAACGACCATATTCTGCTAAATTTCGTTTAGTCAAGGTCCATGAAAAAAAAAATCTGTTAGGGTCAAATCTGGTGAGCGCGACGGCCAGTCTATCAGGAGTGTCAACTTTCTTCTGCTGATCTGCCTATTTGGATGCTGTTGATGTCCGACAGATTATAACTTGCAATTCGCTCTGTTGCAGAAGGCAAAGTTATTTGCAAAGGATACACTAGACCCAGAAGAACTGAATACTACTGTAACAGCCCTAGTTTACTCAATTTTTAACCCAGAATGGCGTTTTTACCCTCAAATCCATCCTCAGGAATCCCATTATAAGTATGTGAAAAAATTATGAAAATATCTTAAGAAGTTTCCAAGTTATGACTAAAAATTACCAAAAAGTTATAAGTTAAGTAAAAAAACTACTCCAGCCAAAAGAACCTTTAGCTATCTTAAAGTTTAACTCAGAAAGACGTTTTTACCCTCAAATCCATCCTCAGGAATCCCATTATAAGGATGTGAAAAAATAATGAGAATATCTTAAGTAGTTTCCAAGTTATGACCAAAAATGTCGGCTACTGTATAAAAATCTTGTAATTACAATATCGTTCTAAAAACTTCAAATTTGGTGGCTCTAGGACCCTGTTGGACAAAATTCCCTTTAACTCAAGAAGTTTTTGGGGTACAAAAATCGTTCTTATATTAAATTGCTTGGTAAGAAATTCCCTTTTAAAATATAGAACTGTTTTAAAAAAATTCCCAGTATTTATTGAAATATTATCAAGGAAAGTTAGAATTTGTTCAGAAAAGTATGAAGAAAAACTACCTTAACCAAAACAGCTCTAACTACCTCAATTTTTAACTCAGAAAGACGTTTTTACCCTCAAATCCATCCTCAGGAATCCCATTATAAGGATGTGAAAAAATTATAAGAATATCTTAAAGGGTTTCCAAGTTATGACCAAAAATGTCGACTAATGCATAAAATCTTATAATTTCAATATGGTTCCTAAAATTTTAAGTTTGATGGCTGTAGGACCTTGTTGGACAAAATTGCCTCTAACTCAAGAAGTTTTTGGGGTACAAAAATCGTTCTTATATTAAATTGCTTGGTAAGAACGTCCCTTTCTTAAATTAAAACTCTTTTAAAAAAAATCCCATTATTTATTAAAATTTTAACAAGGAAAGTTAGAATTTGTTAAGAAAAGTAGCCAAAAAAAACCACCTCAATCAAAACCGCCTTTACTATCTCAGTTTTGAACCTAGAAGGACGTTTTTGCCCTCAAATCCATCCTCAGGAATCCCACTATAATGGTGTGAAGGAATTAGGAGAATATCATAAGTAGTTTTCAAGTTATGACCAAAAATGTGGGCCAATACTAAAATCGAGAAAACCAAGAAAAACAACAAGAACCGATAGATGCATTAAAAAAACTTTCTTGTTATGAGCCTTTAAAGTCTGCATTCCAGGATTACCAAAAATGGTGGTCCACAAACTGTTTCCCATATTATAAAGAAATGCTTAAAAAAAAAACAGTTCCTCGTTGTTCGTCAACTGCCTGGAAGAAATACATTATTTAATGTATTCTAATGAATTGAAACCCACTTAAATTAAACCATTACTAATCTTAATAAGGAACATAATTATCCGGACCTGTGTTTCAAATTAGAGTAAATATCAAGCACGTCACAACCACCCCCACTGTTTCACAGAATAAATTTCAGTTAAATTTCCCCTGATACGTAAAGAGGGATACAACTGATTAATTTCTAATAAAAGAGAAGTTTCTTAAGCGTTTTACGATCCAAAAAACGATTATTCGAGAGAATAACGTTCGAGTTTCGGAGTGGCCGGCACAATCCAATTGAGAAGTTGTCGCTAAAAGTAGAACCTTGTGTTCGAACAATTTCAATGAAAATTATTTTAGTTCCAGGCAGTCGAGCCATAAAGAATCGTTAAGAACTACCCAACAACTAAAATAGCCCTAGCTACCGTAATTTTTAACCCAGAATGATGTTTTTACCCTCAAATCCATCCTCAGGAATCCCATTATAAGGATGTAAAAAAATTATGAGAATATCTTAAGTAGTTTCCAAGTTATGACCAAAAATGTTGGCTAATGCATAAAAATCTTGAATTTCAATATGGTACTAAAAACTTCAAGTTTGATGGCTCTAGGAACTCGTTGGATAAAATTGCCTCTAACTCAAGAATTTTTTAAGGTACAAAAATCGTTCTTATATTAAATTGGTTGGTAAAAACATCCCTTTCTTAAAAAAAAAACTCTTTTAAAAAAATTCCCATTATTTATTAAAATATTCACAAGGAAAGTTAGAATTTGTTAAGAAAAGTAGCAAGAAAAACCACCCCAACCAAAACAGCCCTAGCTATCTCAATTTTTAACTCAGAAAGGCGTTTTTACCCTCAAATCCATCCTCAGGAATCCCATTATAAGGATGTGAAAAAATTATAAGGATATCTTAAGTAGTTTCCAAGCTATGACCAAAAATGTCTTCTATTAAATAAAAATCTTGTATTTCAAATACGGTTCTAAAAACTTCAAATTCTGGGATCTCGATGTACAAAATTTCTTTTAACTCAAAAATAATTGTTGATTACAATCACAATTCTTCTTAAGAGAAACATTTAACGACCATATTCTGCTAAATTTCGTTTAGTCAAGGCCATCATAAAAAAAAATCTGTTAGGGTCAAATCTGGTGAGCGCGACGGCCAGTCTATCAGGAGTGTCAACTTTCTTCTTCTGATCTGCCTATTTGGATGCTGTTGATGTCCGACAGAATATAACTTGCAATTCGCTCTGTTGCAGAAGGCAAAGTTATTTGCAAAGGATACACTAGACCCAGAAGAACTGAATACTACTGCAACAGTCCTAGTTTACTCAATTTTTAACTCAGAATGACGTTTTTACCGTCAAACCCATCCTCAGGAATCCCATTATAAGTATGTGAAAAAATAATGAGAATATCTTAAGAAGTTTCCAAGTTAGGACCAAAAATGTCCGCTGAGGCATAAAAATCTTGTAATTTCAATGTGGTTTCTGAAACTTCAAGTTTGATGGCTTTAGGACCTTGTTGGACAAAATTCCCTCTAACTCAAGAAGTTTTTGAGGTACAAAAAGCGTTCTTATATTAAATTGCTTGGCAAGAACGCCCCTTTCTTAAATTAAAACCCTTATAAAAAATTCCCATTATTTCTTACAATATTCTTAAGGAAAGTTAGAATTTATTAAGAAAAGTAGCAAAAAAAAGTAACTCAACCAAAACTGCTCTAGCTACCTCAATTTTTAACTCAAAAAGACGTTTTTACCCTCAAATCCATCCTCAGGAATCCCATTATAAGGATGTGAAAAAATTATGAAAATATCTTAAGTAGTTTCCAAGTTATGATCAAAAATGTCTGCTATTAAATAAAAATCTTGTATTTCAAATATGGTTCTAAAAACTTCAAATTTTGGGATCTCGATGTACAAAATTCCTTTTAACTCAAAAATAATTGTTGATCACAATCACAGTTCTCCTTAAGAAACATTTAACGACCATATTCTGCTAAATTTCGTTTAGTCAAGGTCCATTAAAAAAAAATCTGTTAGGGTGAAATCTGGTAAGCGCGACGGCCAGTCTATGAGGAGTGTCAACTTTCTTCTGCTGATCTGCCTATTTGGATGCTGTTGATGTCAGACAGAATATAACTTGCAATTCGCTCTGTTGCAGAAGGCAAAGTTATTTGCAAAGGATACACTAGACCCAGAAGAACTGAATACTACTGCAACAGCCCTAGTTTACTCAATTTTTAACTCAGAATGACGTTTTTACCCTCAAATCCATCCTCAGGAATCCCATCATGAAGATGTGGAAAAATAATGAGAATATCTTAAGAAGTTTCAAAGTTATGCCCAAAAATGTCGGCTAATGCATTAAAATCTTGTAAAAACTTCAAATTTGACGGGCTTGGGACCTTGTTGGATAAAATTCCCTTTAACTCAACGAGGTTTTTGAGGTACAAAAATCGTTTTTATATTAAATTGTTTGGTAAGAACGTCCCTTTCTTAAATTAAAACTCTTTTAAAAAAAATCCCATTATTTATTGAAATATTCACAGAAAGTTAGAATTTGTTAAGAAAAGTAGCCAAAAAACCACCCCAACCAAAACTGCTCTAGCTACCTCAATTTTTAACTCAAAAAGACGTTTTTACCCTGAAATCCATCCTCAGGAATCCCACTATAACGGTGTGAAGGAATTAGGAGAATATCTTAAGTAGTTTCCAAGTTATGACCAAAAATGTCCGCTAAGGCATAAAAATCTTATAATTTCAATGTGGTTTCTAAAACTTCAAATTTGATGGCTCTAGGACCTTGTTGGACAAAATTGCCTCTAACTCAAAGAGTTTTTGAGGTACAAGAATTATTTTCATATGAAAGTGTTTGATAAGAAACACCCTTTCTTAGACCAAAACCGTTTTAAGAATATCCTTATTATTTTTTAAGATATTCTCAAGAAAAGTTAGAATTTGTTAAAAAAAAGTAGGCAAAAAAAACGACGCCAACCAAAACAGCCGTAACTACCTCAATTTTTAACTTAGCGTGACGTTCTTACCTCGAAATCCATCCTCAGGGATCTCATTACAAGAATGTGAAAAAATTATGAGAATATCTTAAGTGGTTTCCAAGTTATGATCAAAAATGTCGGCTAACAATAACGTAACATGATTTTATCGATTTCATTTATACACCTTTTATTTTTATATCTTGTTAAATTGGCTTTTATTTTTGACTATTTTATTTTGTTTTAATTATTTTATTTATGCCCCTTATATTAATATATCTGTATTTTTAAATTTTTATATTTTTAGTTTTAAGTTTCTTTTTATGTAGTTTTAGCGAGGTGCTTCTTTAAATTACGTTTATGTCTATTATGTATTATACTTGGCACTTTCTCTATTTTTGTTGCCTTCAAAGCTTATTTATTATAATCCTTAATTTTTTTTTAGATAGGTTCAAGTAATTAATGTGTAAACATCCTTGTAGCACTTATATGCTAAATAAATACATTATTATTATTTTACACCCCAAAATGAGTAACGGTCCTATTCTGCTAGACTTCGTTTAAGCAAAGTAATCATAAAAAATAATCTACTGGAGTCAAATCTGGTGAGCGTGATGTCCAGTTTATAAGAGCGTCATTTTTTTTTCTTCCGATGTATCTATTTGGATATCATTGATGTCTGACACAACATGACTTATCTTAGACCTAGAAAAACTGAATACCGCAGCAACAACCTCAATTTTTAATCCAGGATGACGTTTTTACCCTCAAATCCATCCTCAGGAATCCCATTATAAGGATGTGAAAAAATTATGAGAATATCTTAAATAGTTTCCAAGTTATGACCAAATATGTCTGCTAAGGCATAAAAATCTTGTATTTCCAATATGGTTCTAAAAAGTTCAAATTCTGGGCTCTCTATGTACAAAATTCCCTTTAACTCAAAAATAATTGTTGATCACAACCACAATTCTCCTTAAGAAACATTTAACGACCATATTCTGCTAAATTTCGTTTAGTCAAGGTCCATGAAAAAAAAAATCTGTTAGGGTCAAATCTGGTGAGCGCGACGGCCAGTCTATCAGGAGTGTCAACTTTCTTCTGCTGATCTGCCTATTTGGATGCTGTTGATGTCCGACAGATTATAACTTGCAATTCGCTCTGTTGCAGAAGGCAAAGTTATTTGCAAAGGATACACTAGACCCAGAAGAACTGAATACTACTGTAACAGCCCTAGTTTACTCAATTTTTAACCCAGAATGGCGTTTTTACCCTCAAATCCATCCTCAGGAATCCCATTATAAGTATGTGAAAAAATTATGAAAATATCTTAAGAAGTTTCCAAGTTATGACTAAAAATTACCAAAAAGTTATAAGTTAAGTAAAAAAACTACTCCAGCCAAAAGAACCTTTAGCTATCTTAAAGTTTAACTCAGAAAGACGTTTTTACCCTCAAATCCATCCTCAGGAATCCCATTATAAGGATGTGAAAAAATAATGAGAATATCTTAAGTAGTTTCCAAGTTATGACCAAAAATGTCGGCTACTGTATAAAAATCTTGTAATTACAATATCGTTCTAAAAACTTCAAATTTGGTGGCTCTAGGACCCTGTTGGACAAAATTCCCTTTAACTCAAGAAGTTTTTGGGGTACAAAAATCGTTCTTATATTAAATTGCTTGGTAAGAAATTCCCTTTTAAAATATAGAACTGTTTTAAAAAAATTCCCAGTATTTATTGAAATATTATCAAGGAAAGTTAGAATTTGTTCAGAAAAGTATGAAGAAAAACTACCTTAACCAAAACAGCTCTAACTACCTCAATTTTTAACTCAGAAAGACGTTTTTACCCTCAAATCCATCCTCAGGAATCCCATTATAAGGATGTGAAAAAATTATAAGAATATCTTAAAGGGTTTCCAAGTTATGACCAAAAATGTCGACTAATGCATAAAATCTTATAATTTCAATATGGTTCCTAAAATTTTAAGTTTGATGGCTGTAGGACCTTGTTGGACAAAATTGCCTCTAACTCAAGAAGTTTTTGGGGTACAAAAATCGTTCTTATATTAAATTGCTTGGTAAGAACGTCCCTTTCTTAAATTAAAACTCTTTTAAAAAAATTCCCATTATTTATTAAAATTTTAACAAGGAAAGTTAGAATTTGTTAAGAAAAGTAGCCAAAAAAAACCACCTCAATCAAAACCGCCTTTACTATCTCAGTTTTGAACCTAGAAGGACGTTTTTGCCCTCAAATCCATCCTCAGGAATCCCACTATAATGGTGTGAAGGAATTAGGAGAATATCATAAGTAGTTTTCAAGTTATGACCAAAAATGTGGGCCAATACTAAAATCGAGAAAACCAAGAAAAACAACAAGAACCGATAGATGCATTAAAAAAACTTTCTTGTTATGAGCCTTTAAAGTCTGCATTCCAGGATTACCAAAAATGGTGGTCCACAAACTGTTTCCCATATTATAAAGAAATGCTTAAAAAAAAAACAGTTCCTCGTTGTTCGTCAACTGCCTGGAAGAAATACATTATTTAATGTATTCTAATGAATTGAAACCCACTTAAATTAAACCATTACTAATCTTAATAAGGAACATAATTATCCGGACCTGTGTTTCAAATTAGAGTAAATATCAAGCACGTCACAACCACCCCCACTGTTTCACAGAATAAATTTCAGTTAAATTTCCCCTGATACGTAAAGAGGGATACAACTGATTAATTTCTAATAAAAGAGAAGTTTCTTAAGCGTTTTACGATCCAAAAAACGATTATTCGAGAGAATAACGTTCGAGTTTCGGAGTGGCCGGCACAATCCAATTGAGAAGTTGTCGCTAAAAGTAGAACCTTGTGTTCGAACAATTTCAATGAAAATTATTTTAGTTCCAGGCAGTCGAGCCATAAAGAATCGTTAAGAACTACCCAACAACTAAAATAGCCCTAGCTACCGTAATTTTTAACCCAGAATGATGTTTTTACCCTCAAATCCATCCTCAGGAATCCCATTATAAGTATGTGAAAAAATAATGAGAATATCTTAAGTAGTTTCCAAGTTATGACCAAAAATGTCGGCTAAGGCATAAAAATCTTGTAATTTTAATGCGGTTTCTAAAACTTCAAGTTTGATGGCTCTAGAACCTCGTTGGACAAAATTGCCTCTAACTCAAGAAGTTTTTGAGGTACAAAAATCGTTCTTATATTAAATTGCTTGGCAAGAAATTCCCTTTCTTAAATTAAAACTCTTTTAAGAAAATTCTCATTATTTATTAAAACATTCACAAGGAAAGTTAGAATTTGTTAGGAAAAGTAGCAAGAAAAACCACCCCAACCAAAACAGCCCTAACTACCTCAATTTTTAACTCAGAAAGACGTTTATACCCTCAAATCCATCCTCAGGAATCCCATTACAAGGATGTGAAAAAATTATGAGAATATCTTAAGTAGTTTCCAAGTTATGACCAAAAATGTCGGCTAAGGCACAAAAATCTTATAATTTCAATATGTTTCCAAAAACTTCAAGTTTGATGGCTCTAGGACCTTGTTGGACAAAATTGCCTCTAACTCAAGAAGTTTTTGAGGTATAAAAATCGTTCTTATATTAAATTGTTTGGTAAGAAATTCCCTTTTTTAATATAAAAATGTTTTTAAAAAATTCCCATTATTTATTCAAATATTCACTAGGAAAGTTAGAGTTTGTTAAAGAAAGTAGCAAGAAAAACCACCCCAACCAAAACGGCTTTAGCTACCTGAATTTTTAACTCAGAATGACGTTTTTACCCTTAAATCCATCCTCAGGAATCCCATTATGAGGATGTGAAAAAATTATGACATTATCTTAAAGGGTTTCCAAGTTATGCTCAAAAATGTCTAGTGACTTCCCTCTATTTAAAAAATTCTCAAGGAAAGTTAATTGGCAAAAAAGGGTTAAATCAGCTGTTTTTGGCAATTAACGCTTGACTAATTAGAATACGACTCTTCTATTTATCAACTGACAAATTGAAATAATATACGGGGTGTTCCAAAGTCGCGCTAGTAGTACTTTGCGTTTTTTCTTTTTTTTTTTAAACCTCACATCTGTAGCACACCTCAATCGACCATCCCAACAATAAAAATAAAAAAAAAAATTAATTAAAAAAATATTAAAAAAAAAAAAACATTACGATAATCCAGTAAAACGCAACGCATTGGACGTCACAGCCTCGAAATGTACATACGGCAAAAAACGACGAGAACGCCGCCATCGACGGCCATAAATCCCAATCGGGGGGGGGGGCGATTCGTAATTATTTTTTTTGTCACGTCGTCGTCGTCTTCTTCTCTCGCTTCCATGTGGTCCGATCCCTCTTACATGGAGAGTCTTCTTAAGATTTTTTTTTTTTAAACCAAAATTCAACCAAATTTAAACCGTAGTATGTTCTCTGATAGGTCCCAAATTTTGTTGTACTGTAGCGCTGCCGAAAATCTTCAAATCCATCCCTGCCTTTAGCGAGTGTAAGTAAACAAAGTCCCTCCCTTATTTTTTGACGACCTACACGTTGGGCTACAGTACACTAAACCCCGTTACGCGTGTCGCTTGAAACTCGTTTGTTTTTGTTTTTTGTTTGATATTAGAAAAAGGAAAATCGGTTTTCAAGTTGTCGATGATACTGGAACGTCGGTAAAACGAGCGCCAAATACTAGTGGTAGTGCTAGTAGTAGTAGTAGTAGTAAAGTGTAGTAGTAAATTACATCTTGCATAAACTTCTTGCAGACCGGTCGGATGTCTTTGCTGAGGGTGGCGCTGAACATCATGACTTGTTTGCCGTGCGGCGTGTTGCGGTAGATTTCTTGCACGTCGCGACGCATATCTGCAAAAAAAAATTAGGACGATTTTAAACGTCGACTAACCGGAAAACCGACCAGATCTAGTCTTAATTGAGTTGGGACAACCTTAATTGGCGAAGTTTTGCCGTTTCTCACTTAACCAAATGCAATCCCTATCTAATCCCTAAAAACGAGTGGTAAAGTAAAAAAAGTAAATTGCTCTTGTTTTTGCTAAAAATTTATAACTTACAAAATACATGACCAATTAACTCAGAATTTTCTCAAATCGATTAGAAATAGATGTCTTTATAACCACGAAAAGTTTCACGTAAATTGCTCTTGATTTGAATTTCTTATGAATTTTTAAAGTTAAATAAAAATAATTTTCGGATTGTTTTTGCTAAAAATTTATAACTTAAAAAATACATGACCAATTAACTCAGAATTTTCTCAAATCGATTAGGAATAGATGTCTTTATAACCACGAAAAGTTTCACGTAAATTGCTCTTGATTTGAATTTCTTATGAATTTTTAAAGTTAAATCAAAATAATTTTCGGATTGTTTTTGGTAAACATTTATAACTTAAAAAATACATGACCAATTAACTTACAATTTTCTCAAATCGATTAGCAATAGATGTCTTTATAACCACGAAAAGTTTCACGTAAATTGCTCTTGATTTGAATTTCTTATGAATTTTTAAAGTTAAATAAAAATAATATTCGGATTGTTTTTGGTAAAAATTTATAACTTAAAAAATACATGACCAATTAACTTACAATTTTCTCAAATCGATTAGCACTAGATGTCTTTATAACCACGAAAAGTTTCAAGTAAATTGCTCTTGATTTGAATTTCTTATGAATTTTTAAAGTTAAATAAAAATAATATTCGGATTGTTTTTGGTAAAAATTTATAACTTAAAAAATACATGACCAATTAACTTACAATTTTCTCAAATCGATTAGCAATAGATGTCTTTATAACCACGAAAAGTTTCACGGAAATTGCTCTTGATTTGAATTTCTTATGAATTTTTAAAGTTATTAGTAATAGATGTCTTTATAACCACGCTATCTAGCTATCTCAATTTTCCACCCAGAATAACGTTTTTACCCTCAAATCCATCCTCAGGAATCCCTTTATGAGGATGTGAAAAAATTATGAGAATATATTGACTGGTTTCCAAGTTATGGCCAAAAATGTCTGGTATTAAATAAAAATCTTGAATTTCCAATATGGTTCCAAAAACTCCAAGTTTGATGGCTTTAGGACCTTGTTGAACAAATTTTCCTCTAACTCAATAAGTTTTCGGAGTACAAGAATCGTACTTATATCATTATATTATTATTTTATATCCATATCATTTACAAAAAGTGCATAAACTTATTCTTTCTATCGATGAATTAGGGTTTACCGAAAAAATGGTATTGTGAATTTACATAACTCGCACGTATGGATTGATGAAAATCCTCGTGCCGCTGTTGTTTCTCATAAATTAACATCAAATCCAATCAATTAATATCTAGGCAGGAATATTACGTTGCAATATTACGTTCACTGGTTTTCAAAAGGAATGTAAAATCTTCGAAAAAGGTGCAATCAAATGGAATACGAAAACTGGGATTAGTTTCAAAAAATATTTAAATTCAAAACACTGTAAGTTAGTATAATGTATCCCATTTATAGTTGACAAAATCATATCAATATGAAAAAGTCAGTGGAAAATGGGACTTTCATGTACGTCTCATTTGACACTCAAATGTAAATGAGCTTTACAATTCGAGAAACACTGAGACAAGCAGCAGCACCTCGAGCTTAACACACAATAATGCAGAACAAATTTAACAATAATATCGCAGAAAATAAAAACTCACCTAAAAATAAACAGTGTGTGAAAGTTTTGGGCAATTTTCGATTTTTTTCATGTGGAAAATTCTGCTTTTATAGGACAAATTCTGTTCTGTTGTACTTGGAAACTTGATTTAAAAACTACCAGTAAGGAAACCATGAATTATAATAATCTAGAAAGTTTCAAGAATCTACTCCCAAAAAAAGTGAAAATTTTGGTCAATTTTCGGTTTTTCCATGTGGAAAATTCTGCTTTTGGGGGGCAAATTCTGTTCTGTTGTACTTAGAAACTTGATTTAAAAACTACCAGTAAGGAAACCATGAATTATAGTAAACTGGAAAGTTTCAAAAATGTACTTTAAAAAAAAGTGAAAATTTTGGGCAATTTTCGATTTTTTCATGTGGAAAATTCTGCTTTTGGGGGACAAATTCTGTTCTATTGTACTTAGAAAGTTGATTTAAAAACTACCAGTAAGGAAACCATAAACTCTAACAATCTGGAAAGTTTCAAAGATCTACTCAAAAAAAAAGTGAAAATTTTGGGCAATTTTGGATTTTTTCATGTGGAAAATTCTGCTTTTGGGGGACAAATTCTGTTCTATTGTACTTGGAAACTTGATTTAAAAACCACCAGTAAGGAAACCATTAATTATAACAATCTGGAAAGTTTTAAATATCTACTCCAAAAAAAAGTGAAAATTTTGGCCAATTTTCGATTTTTTCATGTGGAAAATTCTGCTTTTGGGGGACAAATTCTGTTCTATTGTACTTAGAAAGTTGATTTAAAAACCACCAGTAAGGAAACCATTAATTATAACAATCTGGAAAGTTTCAAGGATCTACTCCAAAAAAAAGTCAAAATTTTCGGCAATTTTCGATTTTTTCATGTGGAAAATTCTGCTTTTGGAGGACAAATTCTGTTCTAGTACTTGTACTTAGAGAGTTGATTTAAAAACTACCAGTAAGGAAACCATTAATTATAACAATCTGGAAAGTTTCAAGGATCTACTCCAAAAAAAAGTGAAAATTTTGGGCAATTTTCGATTTTTTCATGTGGAAAATTCTGCTTTTAATAATAATAAGACTTTTATTAATCACCAGAAAAATAAAAAATTACAATTCTGTTATAAACCAAATGCATATCACATATTGAATAGTTCGTTCTTTACAAAGAGCACATTTAATGTGTATTGAAACAATTAAAAAATATCTATAGAACTTAAATTTTATACAAATACAAATAAAATTCCAGAAGGTGACTAATAGCCCATGTTTTCAGACTTCCAGGGAACAACCCCTGCGAGATTCCCTGAATTCTGTTGAGGCCTTATATATATTTAATAATTATAAATTATAAATGACACTTATAAATAATAAACAAAAGCATTTTCCCAGTTAAAGAAAAAAAGAAGAAAGTTAATACAACACGAATAAAAAGCATACTGATGGGATAAGGAGAGAATAGGAAAAGGAACTGGAATTGGACAAGGAAAAGGTTGGCACATATAAATAATTCGATTTTATAATTTAAAAATAAAAATAAAAAACAATTTTTTATTATAAATACTTAAGTGAGTAATTTGTTATTGATTTATTAGAATTAGTTTAGTTTTCATTTTAAAAGTTTTTTCTGACATGGTAAAATCATTTATACAATATTTGTTAGTTGCATAAGTTATAAGTTGTGCACGTCAGTCCGATATCTAACTTTTCGATGTAAATATGAAGGAATCCTTGACTTAAGAATTTTGAAAAAGAAGCAAATAAGATGCAACACTCTACGATTGTACATATTTAACCACCCCGCAACCTTTAGCTTATGCGAAATATGTTCTCTCCTTCTTATGCCATATACAAACCTAAGACAGGAGTTCTGAAGTTTTTGTATTCTATATGAGTCAGAAGAATCAAGGCAAGGGCCATAGATGGTGTCACAAAAATTTAATTGGGATAGTACCAATGTTTCACAAAGCATTTTTCTTATAGGCAAATTCAGGTAATCCCTTTGCGAAAAAATCATTTTTAGTGCGGAGTACCCACTTTTCATTTTAAGAGTAACATGATCCTTAAATCTTAGTTTGTAATCCATTAAAAGTCCAAGATTCTTAGCAGAATTTTTAAAAGTTATGTTGTCATTATTAATGTAAAGTTGCAAGTTATTTAAAATATTCGTTTTGGGGGACAAATTCTGTTCTATTGTACTTAGAAAGTTGATTTAAAAACTACCAGTAACGAAACCATGAATTATAACAATCTGGAAAGTTTCAAAGATCTACTCCAAAAAAAAGTGAAAATTTTGGGCAATTTTCGATTTTTTTATGTTAAAAATTCTGCTTTTGGGCTACAAATTCTGTTCTATAGTACTTAGAAACTTGATTTAAAAACTACCAGTAAGGAAACCATGAATTATAATAAACTGGAAAGTTTCAAAAATGTACTTCAAAAAAAAGTGAAAATTTTGGGCAATTTTCGATTTTTTTATGTTAAAAATTCTGCTTTTGGGGGAGAAATTCTGTTCTATTGTACTTAGAAAGTTGCTTTAAAAACTACCAGTAAGGAAACCATGAATTATAACAATCTGGAAAGTGTCAAAGACCTACTCCAAAAAAAAGTGAAAATTTTGGCCAATTTTCGATTTTTTTATGTTAAAAATTCTGCTTTTGGGGGACAAATTCTGTTCTATTGTACTTAGAAAGTTGATTTAAAAACTACCAGTAAGGAAACCATAAACTACAACAATCTGGAAAGTGTCAAAGACCTACTCCAAAAAAAAGTGAAAATTTTGGGCAATTTTCGATTTTTTCATGTGGAAAATTCTGCTTTTGGGGGGCAAATTCTGTACTATTGTACGTAGAGACTTGATTTAAAAACTACCAGTAAGGAAACCATAAACTATAATAAACTGGAAAGTTTCAAAAATGTGTTCCAAAAAAAAGTCAAAATTTTGGGCAATTTTCGATTTTTTTCATGTAAAAAACTGCTTTTGGGGGACAAATTCTGTTCTATTGAACTTAAGATACTTGATTTAAAAACTACCAGTAAGGACACCATGAATTATAATAATCTGGAAAGTTTCAAAGACCTACTCCAAAAAAAAGTGAAAATTTTGGGCAATTTTCGATTTTTTCATGTGGAAAATTCTGATTTTGGGGGACAAATTCTGTTCTATTATACTTAGAGACTTGATTTAAAAACTACCAGTAAGGAAACCATTAATTATAACAATCTGGAAAGTTTCAACATTCTACTCCAAAAAAAAGTGAAAATTTTGGGCAATTTTCGATTTTTTCATGTTCAAAATTCTGCTTTTGGGGGACAAATTCTGTTCTATTATACTTAGAGACTTGATTTAAAAACTACCAGTAAGGAAACCATTAATTATAACAATCTGGAAAGTTTCAAGATTCTACTCCAAAAAAAAGTGAAAATTTTGGGCAATTTTCGATTTTTTTCATGTTCAAAATTCTGCTTTTGGGGGACAAATTCTGTTCTATTGTACGTAGAGACTTGATTTAAAAACTACCAGTAAGGAAACCATAAACTATAATAAACTGGAAAGTTTCAAAAATGTTCTCCAAAAAAAAGTCAAAATTTTGGGCAATTTTCGATTTTTTTCATGTAAAAAACTGCTTTTGGGGGACAAATTCTGTTCTATTGAACCTAGAGACTTGATTTAAAAACTACCAGTAAGGAAACCATGAATTATAACAATCTGGAAAGTTTTAAAGGCCTACTTCAAAAAAAAAAGTGAAAATTAACTTATATTTTGTATGTGATGCACATTTTTTTAAAATTATTTTATTAGCTTTGTCTATAAAATTTGTAAAATTTTTTATGGCAATAATGCAAATTATTATTATTATTAGATATTGATTTTCTAAATTTCCTCAAATACATGTTATACATTAATAAATAATAACGTGCTCACAAAAATGCCTTTTCTTAGCTCTAAACTTCTACCTTATTTGTTATGTCGAGGAACTCAAATAAAAAGTAAACGTCAAAGACTCTTATAATTTAATTACGATAAAACTTCACTTCAGGTAAGTTCCTTTAATTTACCAATAATATCGCAGAAATTAACTGAAGCTAAATAAAATTTATTAAAAATTAGCTTACGACGATAGACCAATGTATTTTGAAATATTTCTGTTGGTGGCTTTACAAAAAAAAAGACCTTACACAAAGCAGTATATTCTCCAAAATGGGACACACAGTGTCTAACAAATTAATCAATAAAATACTAAATTTAACAATAATATCGCAGAAAATAAACGCTCACCTAACAATTCCAGCATCTTGTCGCAGTATAAAGTGCCTATTTATCGTTTTGTTACTGTTTAAAAGTTTATTGTTGTAATACATCCTGACAAGATATTGTACATTTGTTAAAATCAAATAGAAATAACTGGAAGTAATATAATATGCACTGTCAAGAATTTAGGCCCTGACAACTTCCATAAAGTTATAGTTAGCTAGCATTTAGTTAATTTAATATTTCTGAATTTAATGAAGAAGTAGTTTAAGCTTGCAGTGGAGACGTATTTATAAAAATTCAGTTTTTTAAAATTCCCGACATGTTTCGGACACAGTGGTGTCCATCATCCTTAACCTTTTATCCCCTGATGATGGACACCACCGTGTCCGAAACATGTCGCGAATTTTAAAAAAACTTAATGTTTATTAAACAAGTGGAGGGAGACTGCAGGATTTTCATTTTACCTTAATTTCTGAATTTGATAATATTATTTAAGCAGGTATATGTTATGTTACTATTTATTATTATTTGTGTCCATTGTATGCATATTATATGATCATCTCATAATAATAATTGTAAATTAATATGTAATTGATTGATTAAATTAAAAAAAAAAATAAATCACAGAAAATAAACGCTCACCTAACAATTCCAGCATCTTGTCGCACTCGTCCAGTATAAAGTGCTTGAGATTCTTCAGGTTGAGCTTCTTGGACTTGACCAGGGCCAAAATGCGCCCCGGGGTGCCGACCACGATGTGCGGACAGTTATTCTTCAGCACCTCCTCGTCCTTCTGGATGGGCATGCCCCCGAAAAACACACCGACCTTGATGTTGGACATGTACTTGCTGAAACGCTCGTACTCCTTGCTGATTTGGAAGGCGAGCTCCCGCGTGTGACACATGACGAGCACGTAGACCACGTTCTCGGTCGGTTCGAGTTGCTGCAACGTCGCGAGAACGAACACGGCCGTTTTGCCCATGCCGGACTTCGCTTGACAGAGGATGTCCATGCCCAGGACCGCTTGCGGGATACACTCGTGTTGCACTGCAAGGAATGATGGAGGATTTTTTTTTGTTTTGTCAAATTGCAGTCTTTTATGTCACATTTTAACTTTACAGACCAATCACTGATTGGAACCAACTTAAGATGATATTTGTCTATAAAATTTAGCATCATCTGCAAATATCTAGAAGTTACTATTTTCAAAATAGGTGGCAGTATCATCGATAAATATATCAAACAGCAGAGGAAAACGATGGCCGCCCTGCGAAACCCCAGAGTAGACAACAATGTCGCCGAGTCCTTCCCGACAAGAAATCAGCAAACCAAGCCACTAATCTCCCAGGAAGGCCAAATAGTGATAACTTTTATAATTTTTTAATAATAATAACGTAAAAAAATGCTATCAAATATCATTTTCAAGAGTAAAAAGTCCTATTTCTTACAATTATTCCATCAACCATACTAACTTAAAGGTTACCGATGAAATGAAGGATCTTGGTGTTGTATTGGACAGCAAATTATCATTTGATATTCATATATCGGGTATTATCTCTCGGGCTCATAAAATGTTAGGTTTCATCATACGGTCTAGTAAGGACTTTTCAATTTTTATGATAAAGAAACTATATTGTTTTTTTTTTGTCATTTTGCCTGACTCAGCATTGAATGCCTTAGCTTCTGCCATAAACAATTCCTTTCATAATGGCATCTTTCCAGCATGTTTGAGGGAGGCAGTGGTTATCCCTCTTTATAAGGGTGGAGATGTGAGTGAGCCTTGTAATTTCCGTCCAATTTCTATATTATCTACCCTCTCCAAGATAGTTGAAAAACTTGCAAAAATCAGAATTTTATCTTTTTTGCAACATAATTGCATTTTATCTGCAAATCAGTTTGGATTTCAAACGGGAAAAGGGACTCATGACGCTGTTTTCGGCTTTTTGGAGAGTGTCTATGTGTCCTTAAATTCTGGAGAGTCCGCGGCGGCAGTGTTTTGCGATTTATCCAAGGCATTTGATTGTGTAGATCATGGAATACTGCTGTCTAAGCTCAATAATTATGGATTTAGAGGTGTGGCATTGCAATGGCTGTCTAACCGTACCCAAAGAGTTACAGTATCTGGATATTTATCCGATTCCAGATCCCTTAAAACTGGAGTACCTCAGGGTTCAGTGTTAGGACCACTATTATTTTTGCTCTATGTAAATGATTTGGGTTCATTAAAACTGCAGGACAAAGTGGTTCAGTTTGCTGATGATACCACCATTTTATGGAATCATAGAGATTCTGATAATGTTAGAGCCCAGGTTTTTAAGGATCTTAAGATTTTATCAGAGTGGTGTGCTGCAAACAGGCTTGTATTTAATGTGGGCAAAACCTTTATTATGGGATTTAAGTGTGACGTTCAGGGCCTTATGTTTAGTGAAAACTCCCCCTTGCAAAACAAAGAAAGCTGTAAGTTCCTTGGTATTACCATTGATGGTCGCCTTCGCTTCGAAGATTATATCCTAAATCTTGCATCAAAATTGTCCTCTGGATGCTTTGCAGTAAGAATGGCAGGGCATGAGCTGGGAGGGGTAGTTGCACGTTCAGTGTACTTTTCTCTTATTGAGTCCCACCTTAGTTATGGCTTGCCTTTTTGGGGTTTAAGCAACAAGGGATTATTAAACATAATTTTTGTGATTCAAAAAAAGGCAGTTAGATACCTATGTTTCGCTGGGTTAAGAGATTCTTGTAAACCTCTCTTTATATCTCAAAAAATCCTAACTCTTTTTTCTCTTTTTATCTTAGAAACAGCTACTCTTATTCATAAATGTCCTAAACCTCCCTCTAACACTGGTCATATGACTCGCCAGGTTAACGATTTTCCCTTACCAATCCCTACATCCTCCCTCACCAAGAACTCACTTATATACCTTAGCAAAAAAATTTACAACCATGTTCCTCTATGTATCAGACAAATTTTAGAAGTTAAGATATTCAAAAAGGAATTAAAATCACTTTTATTATCCAGGGCATATTATAGCCTTGACGATTTTTTTAATGATACCTTTTAACCTGTGCTCTGACATCATTTTAATGTTTTAGTTTTGTTTCCTGTTAAATAATTTAATTTACTTCCTCTAAATTCTGTTTTATTGACAGCTTTACTTATTTTTTAATGAAATTTATCAAAAAGATGCTTTTTTTTTCTCAATCTGTTTTGTTATGATTAATTTTGGTAATGTGTGTAAATTTTATGGTAGTGTTTTAGATGTTATGTTTGTTTGAAATTTTTTAGTTTTTAGGATGCTTGTACACAAGATTTTGTTGTCTTACGTAATATAGCACATTTTCTTTCTTTCTTTCTTTCTTTCTTTCTATTGCTCGCTAGTTAGGAGTGTTCTGGAGTATTTCTCACCTATCTGGAACCCTTGTTATGTAACACATGTAACTGCAATTGAGCGAGTGCAGACTAAGTTTCTTCATTATATTGGTTACAGGTGTGGTTATATCAGAGATGATTATTCTTATAGTGAATTAAGATCGCTACTTAATATTGATACTTTGGAAGGGAGGAGACTAAATCTTGAAATTCGTTTACTTCACAAGATTATTAATGGTGTAATTGATTGTCCAGATCTTTTAAATCTAGTGTGTCTGAATGTACCTATAAGAAGGAATCGGCATACTAATGTTTTTTATGTTCCTTACCACTCTACAAATTATGGCAAAAATAACCCTTTTACAAGAATGTTAAATAATGCAAACTCTATGCAACAATCTGTAGATTTTTTTGGAACTTCAGAGGCAAGATTTAGAGGATCTTTAAGGCATATATTGTGATATATAATTTCATTTTTTTTGTATAGCACTGTATATCTATACTGTATTTAGTAATTAGTTCTATTTATTGTAAAATGGCAAGTCCGTAAATAAATAAATAAATAGTTGCAACTTCCTTAGTAATATGCCATCATTAAGTCTATCAAAAGCCTTGGAGGAGAAGTCAGTGTAGATGGCATCCAACTGACACCCCTTCCTCAATACAGTTAGCAAATCCTCATGAAATATCAGCAAATTTGTCAATGTTGATTTTCCAGATGTGAACCTATTAATAAAAACTCACCTCAACCACTCCCTCACTAAAATAGTGGGGAAATTGGTGGTCATTAAGTGGTTGCCCCATTAAGTGGTCTTAAAAAAAAAACACTAAAGTGTCTTAAAAACCCCATCGGCTTCATTCTAGGATTGTGTTTTAGGCGGATTATTGTTCAACTACTAACAAATTTTTTAGTTAGACTGGAGTTCATAAGTCTTCGTTTCCTAAGAAATTGATTGATTAGTTGAAAAAAATGTATTAGTGATAAGAACGCCTTGCCCATCACACACTCTTCAAAGCCATAGTACTGCAACTGCTCTCTGTAATCTCACTTATAAGAACATGGACCAATCTAAAGTACTTTGCTTAGTCTTATTAGACTATAGCACAGAATAAATGATCTCACAGAAGCGAAGGCTAGCCCTTTTTACCGAACCGGTTTTTCGTTCAGGCTCCTCCCATTTACCCCCATTCTAACGGGTACAACTGCCGTCGCCCACGTGGGGTATCGGGTTATAATTAGTGTATTAGTACGAGCGTTAGTGTGTATATTTGCGATATTTTGTAATTTGCCGTTTTTTATTTTATTTTTGTTAAGTAGGTATTACACATTACCTTGTTTTGGAGTTTAACTCTGTGACTTTGTTTTTTCTTTCATTTGTGTTGTGCTAAAAACTTAAAAAAAAAACACTCAAATGCCAACTTTTTGTGCGTATAGGGGTTGTTTTGCCAAAAGCGTCGCTGGAAAAAGTTTATTTTCGTTTCCTAGGGATATTAGAAGGTGAACAATAACAATAATAAAAGAAAGTAGGTATAGAAAAGTTACATTATTATGTATTATTCATTATTATTATGGTTGTTTAAAAGCTTTGAAAAGTTCAGAATATTCCCTAATTAATTTGTCGTGCCATGCAAATACAGAATAAACATTATTTCATTTAATGAACATATATGTATATATACCTAAACCATATGTATCTATGTATGTGTACATACGTGCAGGTACATAACATTGTACATAGATAAAAAATATTAAGTTTGATTTAGGTATACAGTATTTTTATGTGAAAAAGAATAATGACTTTAATTTTCAATTATTTGTCTTTTTATGGACTGGTTTACCCATGCAAGTGCATAATATAATATGACCTACTTATTAGAGTTACTTTTTTAGTGTTATAGCAATAACAAATAACATTTTTAAATTTATTATGTAAAAAGTGCTTAAGCCACTCTCTCTAAGGTCTCCACTTTCTAAAAAAATTCGAAAATGTAATTATTCTTAAAATATCCTTAATTATTATTCTTATTACAAAAATGTTGCATAAAATCGTAGATTATTAATTTGTAATAAAATATCTATAGGTATTTATTAAAAATATTAGACATAATATAATAACTAAACTGTTGAGGGTAAGTAGGTACTATAAAACATTTAAAAAAATATAAATTATTTACTCTTTCTATCTCATAATTAAATAACACAATGTATAATTTTTTTAATATGTACACACATTATATTATCATGTAAATACATATGAACATATAATGTAGATATTAAAAACTTATTTAATTTTTAGGGCTAAAATTTGGTTGGAAAGTTGCAATAGGATCGATTTATTGCCGAAGATTGCAGATCTATATAAAAATTATAAGATTTGCGAGCAGCATTTTGAAAAAAAATATATCAACCAAGGCAATGAAAGAAAATGTTTGTTGAACAATGCGGTCCCTACACTATTTCCGACTCTTAAAAGAAAAGTTGTGGAAGAAGAGGATGATAGTAAAACTAATATTTCACATCAATCTTTAAAGAAAATTGTGATTTTGTCAGGTTGGTATAGCTATAATTTAATAATTTTTACTTCATGATGTTCTAACGCAGAGTAGCAAAAATATCATTTTTTTTTAAAAGTACTTTTACCTACAATTAAATCATATTTATTAATTACGTTACTGTGTGATTGTAGTGAATAATTATTATTTTGTTGTATTTTTTTTCTGCTTAAATTGTTAATTTTAATATCGTTAATTTCCTTTGCATGTATAATTACCAATTTTTTTTGGAGTTTGTATACAGTCTCTAAGGAGACTGTTTAAGAATAAATAATTAAATAAATAAATATATTTATTTTTTAACAGATGTAACAATACCTCCTTTTAAGCCTCCTTCCAATTTGACCTTACCTCAGATGACCTTACAGCAACCTTTATTGGAGCCTTCTTTTGATGTGGCCACTGGTAAGTATTCTAATGTTTTTTTTTAGATTTAGGTACAACCTTTTCAAGTCATTATAAAGCATATACAGTGAATTCATCTTATAACGCAATATTAGGCATTTGACTCCAATACGAAAGTTGCGTTCATTTTAAAATGGAACATAGGAAATATCAAATAAGAAATTTAATAATTTTGATTTTTTAAAATAAATGGTTTATTTAAAATTTGTTTTGCTTCGTGTTTTCCATAATATTCATACATTAAAATTCCTATGTTCCATTTTAAAATGAACGCAAGTTTTGTATTGAACACAAATGCCTAAATTCTATAGTGAAATCGACTAATGTGTTATTACTCCTCAGGCATTTCCCTTACCTTACTTTCCTATTTAAAATTTAAGTTTTAATATCTATTTTTCGACTTATAATGTGAAATAAAATATGGCAGCTGTCAAAATTTTTGAGAAATATTTTTTACAAATATGAGAAAATAAATATTCAAAAGTCAAAATAGGAAAATTCCGTTTTGCTCTATTATTAATGACATTACCGCTATACAGCATACAAAAAATATTAAATGCCTGCCTGATGTTTAACACCTTGTAACTTAAAAATAGAATGAAAGTATAGCGCATGTGATACAGCAAAATTCTTGGAATATATCCCAAAATGTAATCACATACAGGGTGTTCCAATTAAAATAAGAAAGTTGGTATTGGCCGCGGTAACATGACACACCCTGTATAAGAAGTTTTAATTTAAAAAAAAAAGCCTAGCAAAAAATAAAAATCGACGTATCCGAGTGTTTCTTTTTTTGAGTCCATAAATGTTAAATGAATTTGTTCCAACCTTAAAGGGTTTTTTTGTGAGATTTAGCTTATAAGTAGGTACCTATATTAACATATTTGATATTATATGGGGCCCCAAAATGTATATAGACTATGTCAAAGTTCTTGGCTACTTCAAGAGTTTTAAGAGTTTATGTTTTTGTTTGTATATTGAAGAGTTTAAGTTTCAAATATACTTGTTATTTTCCTTTTTTTTTTTTGAAAACTTACCATGTAGTTTTGTTATGTTTCTATTGAGTTTATTGAACTTCCATTGAGTTTTGAAAAAATAAATCCTTTGTATTTTTTTAAATTGCCACTTTAGTCTTTTATTTAATTTACCTAAAATACTAAATAAAAAACTGTAGCTAGTAAAAAAATACAATTATTCCAATGTAATTTTACCAGAGCATTTTTTACATTTACAACGTAGTATCACAAAAAAAATGTTATTTAACATATAAAAATTACTAAAAATTTGAAAATTGAAAAATTAAAGTGTAATTTCACAAAAAATATGTATTTCTTAGTCAGAAAGATTAAGTAAATTCACAATTAAAAGAGAAATCTAAATTACAAATATTTTGTGAATAATTATTGATTACAAATATTTAGCGATTTCACAACAAATATAATGGTCACACTAAAAGCAGTAGATTTATTGTAAATTCACAAAATATTTTTTTCAGTGTATGTACATATGTATATGTATGTTAAAATTTATAACGAAAAACAAACTCTTTATAAATTCAATCAACTTTTATTTAATCTTTATCCGCCACGACTTCATATGGAACTGTTTCTTGTTTCTTACCAAAAATACGCCTTATCTTTCCTCTAAACCTTTTTAACCTAAACAAAGTATCAAGTTACAAACTAATATTTCTCGGTTATGGCTACGTACTTCTTAAGTGCGGCACATCATTACTTTTCCCATAAATAACTGACACTTATTTCGAACCTATATAACAAAAAGATTATTGTCCTTATATTTAAACCACGTAATATGTATATTGTTAACATATTAACATCACACAAATAGCAGACTTTTTCTCAGCTAGTGCCTTACTAAAGGCAAATATTATTTACCATTATCATAAAACAACTAAGACAAAAATTCCATTCCAAAACAAATTAAAAGTATACTAACCTACACCTCTATCGTGTATCAAAACTGTCAAATAACAATTTTTATAAAAATGATTATTATTCTAAAAAGCAAGGACCAATATAATATTTGAAATGTAACTAAATTTTGTAGTTTGCTCCCATATTATATGAATATAACCATTTTGATTTTAAAAATAAAAGCACTTCGTTCAGTGTATGCGTTTACTACAACTTTACGAGATATCTCAGTGTATTTGCGCCGGGTGCATCTGTCAGTTGGGCTTATAAAAAACTGGTTCACGGATATCAAAGGAGCAGACGCAAGCCTTCGCTTCTGTGAGATCGTTTATTCTGTGACTGTAGCAAGACATTTGAATCTATCAATCCCTCCCTGTTCTTTTTTACTCTTTTAAGACATGTAATTAGAAGAAATATATAATTATTCGAGGCAACTAAATGGGTCATTCTTCTAAACCTCTATGGAATTTTCAGGGAGAAATAGAAAGTCCAATCTGTGCTTTTAGACATAGAGTAAAATAGGAGGGTGGGGACCAAAATTATGTTCATGTGATTGCGCTTATTTCTACCACCCCCTGTTTTTCTAACCCTTCTAGGTGTAATTCTATATATTATTTAATTCTTAAATTTTACAAAAAATGTTAAGTACCATTTGGTCTAATTGTCTTTTGATTGTCAGGGTACAGGTGAAACAAATTGTTGAATAAACAACATTTCTTCGATTTTATTTTGTAATTTAAGTAAGGTATTTCCAAAATATTTCAAAGAATTTGTTTTGAGTGTTCATGGATACTCATGCAAGACAAATTGACCCTTTATTTACATAATATAACACATTTAAATCTGTGTCCTCTATATCCTGCATTACCTAGTGTATTAGTTAATAATTTGTATCCAATTTATAGTTGACAAGGTCATATTAAAATGAGAATGTCAGTGGAAAATTGGAGGTAATGTACGTCTCATTTGACACTCAAATGCTAATGGACTTAACGATTCAAGTAACACTGAGACAAGGCAAAGTAAGTTCATATTAACATAGAGACTCATGCTGTTCTAGAATTTTAATAAATATGATTTATAAAATATTATTTGCAAAGATAAACCAAAAACTATCAATTTAAACAATAAAAACCTCAATTAAGCAGACTTACCTTCAGAGGGATGCTCAAAACCACAATCAACAATAGCCCTCAAGATTTCCGGCTTAAGAAGGAAATCCCTGAAGCCAGAACTGTGGATAGACACATATGTACCCTTCACCGCCTTTTTGACTTCTGTTGAGGCCTCATTGGTGGTCTGCTCGGTCTGTTCCTCGTCTTCATAATCAAGAAGATCTTCTGTGTCTGCCATTTTGTTTGCTGCATTTACAAGAAATTGATCTATTTACAATCTGTCTTAAGTTTAGTGTAATATGAAAGCCCTTAATGAGTTCGAGTATTTGTCTGACTGCAAGATGAGGTCAATTTACAATTGCAGACACTCATTGGCTTAGGGCAACCTTGACTTTGGTAATAACTACATTTAAATATAAAAGCATGTTTTGAGTTTGAGGTAGGCTAAAGGACTGGGATAGATTGTAAAGTTGTTTTGAGAAGTTATCAGGGACTTCAAAATGTCCTGTAATAAACTATTGAAAGCCTTAGCGTCCTTAAATCCCCTCAATACTTAAAAAGACGGTTTTTATTATGTAGGACGGTAGTAAACCCGCCAAATACGAATGCAAGTTCCTGCATGCATAAACATCCCTCTGTGACGCCTTGGCGTGGTACCAACTTGGAACTATTGTTGCTATTACGTTTAACCCGGATTATTAATGAATTTTTTCTGGAAAACACGCAAAACAGTTCGGGGATTACCAAGATATTTAAAGAATAAATAAACTTACGATTTCACAGTATAATAGGTCGGGAAAATGGCGGTCACCGGAAACCGATGAACAGAACAGAAACAAACACACTCGAGAACAGAAATAGGAAAACTGAAAGATGCGTCGTGTGACACACACACATACGTCAAGTTGTGACAGGACCAATTTTGCTATGTTGCCAAGCCTTTTTCAATTTTTTATAGTAAAACATTGCGGATATCACATTGATCTGATTGTCTATAAGCTAAAGCTTATTTAGGAGTAAATCAATGAGCACAAAACAATATAAAAATAAACGGAGCAATATATAAAACACATAAATAAATAGATTGCTGACAATCGACACATGCTGCGTTTTCGATTTAGATTGTGGACTTAGACATAACCTCAATATAATGACATTGACATTTCTTTGTTTATATTTTGTTTGATATGTAGGGTTAGATGCCGACATGTGGAATATTATTATGATTTCCTAGTCTTTATACTCTTAAATAATAATTAAAGCTTTTTATTCAATAAATTCATAAAGTACTTATATTCGTTTGTTAATTATATTAAGGAGTTTATTGGCGTTAATCATGGAATCGTCAATACCTATATTCAGTAAGTTTTGTACTATTTTTATCTAATGTATTTTCCAATGCATACAAAAACTATAAACATTAATTAATATTTATTTACTCAATTTATGGACTTAATTTTAACCATTTTTAAAATAAAATAATCACTAAAAAGGCTCCTCCATAATTGGAGTGGAAGGAACATTTAAATAATTAGATGTACGTCAGGGAGTATGGTAGGAATATGGTACAGGTGAATTCAACCAACATGAATTCTGGTACAGGGTTCAGGTCTTATTGATTAGAGGGTCTCTGTTATCACTGTTATAAGGTTGAAACAGATCACTGTTTAATGTCCCAACATCTTTTTAAAATGTTCCTTTATGTTAGGGTACTCAAAGCTGATAAATTAGCTAATACTGTTCAGGTCCTGTCCTATTTGCTTGTTTGCTCATTCAGTTTATTTCGCCTTAATAGACTCTCATATCCGTTATGGGTTGCCATTTTGGGGATTGTGCTCCAAGGGACTCCTTAACATAATTTTTACTATTCAGAAAAAAGCATTAAGGTATCTGTGTGGTGTTGGTCTGAGAGTCTCTTGTAAACCTCTTTTTGTAGCTGAAAGAATTTTAACAGTTTTCTCACTCTTTATATTGGAACACTCATACAAAAGTCCGTAAGTCCACCATCCTGTACCAGTTATAATACTCATCAAGTGGGCAACTTATCTCTTCCAATCCCCACCTCCTCACTTACGAGAAATTCTCTTATATTTATTAGTCGTAAATATTTAATCATGTTCCTTTTTCGATTAGGACTGTTACAGACCTTAAAAAGTTTAGGAGAGAACTAAAGAAATTAATCTTACCAAAAGCTTACTACAGCATTGAAGAGTATTTTAACGACTCATTTTAATATTTAAAATTATTTGGTTTTGTCTTGTTTATATAAAATATGCTTCTATGTACAATCAAAATCGATTCTGTATTCTGTTTTTGTCCTGTATAACCAAATAAATACTTGTATTATAAATTCTAGGATTAGGAAGCTTTTAGCATAAGTTTGTAAACCTGGCAAATAAAGTATATTTTGACTATTTCTTTTTGGTAAACATCTCAAAAGTTATTGAAAGATCGTGAAGAATCAACAAAGTCACCTACTCTTGTAATTAAATATATTAACCAAGGAATAATTTGAATCTAATTTAACAATTGCAAAAGATCAGGAGATACAATATGATATTTAAGCAATTTGAAAATGAGAAGCATGTCAGAGTTAAATCTTCATTTCTTGACTGCTTAGCTGCTCGAAGATTGTCATTAATTAATTAACACAAAAACAAAGATTTTTCAAAAGAATTTTTTACTGGGAAAATGTTTAGGGTGGGTGGGAGGTGTAAGGGTTGTGTTAATGAAAAACAATGTTTTTGCAGAAAATATGTATGCAATATTTTATCTAATAACACTTTATTTAAATTTGATATCATTTTATATATAAATATTAACACATTGATGGACAGTGTGAACATAGTCGATGTTCCAAGAAAATCATATTGATATTTTAGAAACATAATATGCCCATTTTTTTCATATTTTGACCATATATATAAAATAGGATAAAGTTTGAAAAAAACAACTTTGGATGCCATACTAGCATAACAGTTGTGACCCACCAACATTACTTTCTGACAGGATACATTACTGCATAAACAGTAATTTTTTAATGACAATTTTGGGACATTGTACTGCTAGAGCAGTATAAATTTCTAAAACGTTTTAATTTGGAAAAACATTTATTTTAAAGAAAGAAATAAAATACAACTTAAAGTAAAAACTAGTTCCTAAGGCTAAAATGGTAACTTTGAAAGGGTGTTGGACATAATGCTGGTTTGTCTTCACAACCCTTACATCTGTATGAAACTTGTGTCCTTTTGTCCTTTTTGAGACACTCCTTGCAATTTAAAAAGTAGTTCTTCCGTTTATAATTCTCAGAGGGCAAGGGGATTTTTTCGGGAAAATGTGGAGTATCATTATTATCTGGTTTTGTTGGTTTTTCGCCGATTGTCATGTACAGCAATGTTTTTGTTCGTTATTATCTTATATAATGTTTATAATCTAAAATTAGTGGGTGTATTTAGTGACTGGATTGACCAAATATTTTCGATGAAATCTTCATCCAGTTCTACAATTTAAAAAAGTATTATAAACGTAGCCAATATTTGAAGTTATTATACAGGGTGTCATTGAAATGGTGTAAAAAAATTCGGGGGGTGATAGTACTCCTAAAAATTTTAAAAAAAGTTCCTATAACTATAGGGCGGAAAATGCATATTAAGGGAGTTAGGGGCACTGAAAGGGTAAATTTAAAAAACGGTTTTTTGAAATTGTAGACTTAAAAAACGAGATAAAATTTCGAAAAAAAATCCTCTGCCATAAATTTTGACCCAAAATCAAATGGTGATACTGAAAAATAATTTGGAAAATCGGAAAGGGTAGTTTTTGCAAGGGTAGGGGGTTAATTCGTGAATAACTTTTTTTAGGTTATTTTTTTCGCAACGTGGGTTCATTTTTTAAAAACTATATACTTTTTCCTACAAAAAAGGTACTCTTGTTGCACATCGCCCAGAACGATGGTTTTCGAGAAAATTGAAGGCAAAAAGTTTGCTCTGATGGGTTGCTAACTGGTTAAACAACATAAACCTATGAAAGTTATGGGGTTTCAAAAGTAAACACGTAGTTATTAAATAATTAATTGAAAAATCTAAATTTTATGATTTTTAAAACATCTTATTGCTTTAAAAAACGAAATAAACCAATTACCAAAATTCCTTATTAAAATAATGCATTTCTTAATTCATTCATAGTAAATGTTCAAAGTGACCACCATTCATTTCAATGCAGACATCTGCTCTTCTTCTCCATGATCTGCGTACCCTGTGGAATATCCCTGGGGTTGTACGAATTTGATTGGAACAGTCGATAATGCATGACGTAGTTGCTCTTCAGTATTAATCGGCACTGAGTAAACCAAAGTTTTCAAGTGGCCCCAGAAGTAGAAATCTAATGGATTAAGATCTGGTGATCTTGCTGGCCAAGCTTGTGGACCACCACGTCCTATCCAACGCCTCTCAAAAAGCGAGTACCAAATATTCAGTACGCGGACTAAAACCTCTACATATTCTCAAACCTATTAAGTCACAATTTGGAATAATTTACGTGTAAACTTGTCAACTCGCGCACGTTGAGTTTGAGAATAGGGGATTGGGTCCGCGTATTGAATATTTGGTACTCGCGGTGTAAACTAGGCTAATGAATCAAATAAGTATGCATTTAATAAGGAATTTTGGTAATTGGTTTATTTCGTTTTTTTAAAGCAATACGATGTTTTAAAAATCATGAAATTTAGATTTTTCAATTAATTATTTAATAACTACTTGTTTACTTTTGAAACCCCATAACTTTCATAAGTTTTTGTTGTTTAACCAGTTAGCAGCCCATCAGAGCAAACTTTTTGCCTTCAATTTTCTCGAAAACCATCGTTCTGGGCGATGTGCAACAAGAGTACCTTTTTTGTAGGAAAAAGTATGTAGTTTTTAAAAAATGAACCCACGTTGCGAAGAAAATAACCTAAAAAAAGTTATTCACGAATTAACCCCCTACCCTTGCAAAAACTACCCTTTCCGATTTTCCAAATTATTTTTCAGTATCACCATTTGATTTTGGGTCAAAATTTATGGCAGAGGATTTTTTTTCGAAATTTTATCTCGTTTTTTAAGCCTACAATTTCAAAAAACCGTTTTTTAAATTTACCCTTTCAGTGCCCCTAACTCCCTTAATATGCATTTTCCACCCTATAGTTATAGGAACTTTTTTTAAAATTTTTAGGAGTACTATCACCCCCCGAATTTTTTTACACCATTTCAATGACACTCTGTATACTGCTTACTTATTCTTCATTTCACTCCTTAATAGCAAAAATAACATTTTAACTCATAATTTGCCCTAAATCAATTCCAGCTAGAAGTTCAGGTGGTATATCAGCAATCTTAGGCCCTCCCCAGTTAAACCCCTTTGACAAATTACCGGAGATTCAAAGCAAGTCCTGCAGAACCTTATTGTTTAGCCCAGACGGGTCTTATTTGGCATACGTTAATGGGGCAACGTAAGTTAATGCATCAATTTGAAAGGGCAAAATATTTCTTATCACCCTCTACAGAATAACTTTGATAAAAACCGATAACTCGGACACAATCGCGACCATTGAGAACACGAAAGCTTATCACCTAGCGTTTTCACCTAAAAGCTCATTTCTGATGAGTTGGGAACCGTTTACTGTGAGTAACGCGAATCCTCAGGGTAGTCCGAACCTTAAGATCTATAAAACCGATGGTGGGGAACTGGTTAAAAGTTTTATTCAAAAGAAGCAAGTGAACTGGTACGTTACATGCTCAACCCATTAAAGAATTTAAGACTAATTTTTGAATGCATATATAGGGAGCCCCAGTGGAGCAACGACGAAAAACTATTCACCAGACTCGTAAACACCGATGTGGTCTTTTATGAGGATTTGAATTTTGAGAGAATCGTCACCAGGATCACCGGACATAAAGTGGCCTCTTACAAACTGTCCCCCAATGTTGGCACTTACTTTATTCTATGTCACACCTTGGGCTCTCCAGGTCAACCGTCATTCGGAAGGTATTAGGAAGGTCTTCGTTTGCGTCTATGCGGTGCTATTACTTCTCAGTAAATTTTAGGTTGTTTAAATACCCGAATTTTGAGAACGCTTTGGCCAACAAGAGTTTTTTTCAAGCGGATAAAGTGGAGTTTTTATGGAATTCTAAGGGGAACAATGCCCTCTTGCTTACCTCAACGGAAGTGGATAAAACCGGAGGTTCTTACTATGGCAAACAGGGTTTACATTTTATAGGATTGAATGGTCAGACCGCGATGGTCACATTGAGTAAGTACTTGTATTCTGCTTTACAAGTGACGATTAATGGTCTTAATTCAGGTAAGGAAGGGCCCATTTACAGTGTCCAGTGGTCTCCGAAAAACCAAGAGTTTTGCGTCATTTACGGTTTCATGCCCGCCAAAACGACCATATTTAACCTTAAATGCGAACCATGCTTCGAACTGGGCACTGGCGCCAGGAACTCGCTTTACTACAATCCGCACGGGAATTTACTGCTGGTCGGAGGTTTTGGAAACCTTCGAGGTCAAATTGAAGTGTGGGACGCGATCGGTAAGAAGAAAATAGGTAAGATGCGGTCACATTTCAATAAACTCCTTGATGTTTAATTTTTATACCCAGAAAGTCGTTACGTTAGTCTCGTTTTTTTTTTATTGAAAGGTTGTTGTGAAGCGGCCGATTCGACTCTTTTGCAGTGGGCGGCTAACGGCGAACATTTCTTAACCGCCACCACCGCCCCCAGATTGAGGATCGCCAACGGATTTAAGATCTGGCACTATACCGGGTCTTTGCTCTACGAACACCCCTGGCCACAAGGCGAAGAGCTCTACGATGTAACGTGGAAGGTAGGATTTGAAATTTTGAATTGAATTTAATTTTTTGTTAAAATATAAAAATATTAAGAAAAATCCTTGGAATTGCGAGGAATCTTTTGCTGAGGGAACCTATAGATCATTTTCATATACTTTTTGATTATTTTTGTTTGAAGGAGAAATATTTAGGGAAATCCTTCAAAAATCCAGGAATTCTAGGGAAATCCTTGCAAAATTATTAAAATAACAAAAAAAAACATGAATCCATTACTTACATCCTGTGGATTAGTACTATAGAATTTAATTTTATTGTTTAATTGCGATTCATGAAAAAAGGCAAAAAAACCCAAATTTGGGGTTTTCTCCAAAACGTTCGATTTTTGGGATTTTTTTATAGTAACATAAACCATAGTATGTCAGTTTTTATTTATTATAGTTTTTGAATGAAGTCTTTATCATTAATAGCAAAAAAGTTATCCTGTTTTTTGAAAATTATGGAATAAAAATAATAATAGCAAGAAAGTTGTCCTGATTTTTGGAAATGATGGAATTCATGAAAAAGGGCAAAAAACCCAAATTTGCTCTTTTCTTCAAAACCGTTGATTTTTGGGATTTTTCCATAGTAACATAAAACATAGTATGTCAGTTTTTATTTATTATAGTTTTTGAATGAAGTCTCTATCTTTAATAGCAAAAAAGTTATCCTAATTATTGAAAATTATGCAATTTATGAAAATGGCAAAAACCCAAATTTGTCTTTTTTTCCAAAACCGTTGATTTTTGGGATTTTTTCATAGTAACATAAAACCTAGTATGTGACGTTTTATTTATTATAATTTTTAAATGAAGTCTCTATCTGTAATAGCAAAAAAGTTATCCTAATTATTGAAAATTATGCAATTCATGAAAATGGCAAAAAACCTAAATTTGACTTTTTCTCCAAAACCGTTGATTTTTTGGATTTTTTCATAGTAACATAAAACTTAGTATGTCAGTTTTTATTTATTATAGTTTTTGAATGAAGTATCTATCTTTAATAGCAAAAAAGTTATCCTAATTATTGAAAATTATGCAATTCATGAAAATGGCAAAAAACCTAAATTTGACTTTTTCTCCAAAACCGTTGATTTCTGGGATTTTTTCATAATTACATAAAACATAGTATGTGACGTTTTATTTATTATAGTTTTTGAATGAAGTCTCTATCTTTAATAGCAAAAAAGTTATCCTGATTATTGAAAATTATGAAATTCATGAAAATATATATATATATATATATATGTGACACCTATCAACAGAAATTCAGCTTTCAAGGAGATTCGTTCAATGCTAAGTATTCAACTGCCATGATCACACTCGATATCGAGAAAGCCTTTGATAGAGTGTGGCATGGTGGTTTGATTCACAAAATGGCGGCATTTGGGGTGTCTCCTGGTATTACTAAATTTATACAAAGTTATCTCAAAAACAGGGAGTTTACTTCACAAATTAATAACAGTACTCTTGACAGTACCCCCAGGGCTCCCCCTTAGCACCTACCCTGTATAATATATACCAGGCAGACATTCCAAAAAACGACCACTATTCTAAGCTGGCATTATTCGCGGACGATACTTGTATCCTCGCGAGCTGCAAGTACCTGGACCAAATAACAGCGTATATTCAGAGCCACATCGACAAAATATCGGTTTGGGCCGAAAAAGGGAAAATAAAAATAAACGAGGACAAAACAGAAGCAATCCTCATCACAAAAAAACTAGACCGTGATATTCCAAATTTGATGGTGCTGGGCAGGATGGTCCCCTGGAAGAGCGAGGTGAAGTACCTAGGAGTACATTTTGATAATAAAAACACTTTTGTATGCCATATAAAAAAGCAAATAAATCAGTGCAATGGTTTAGTCCAAAGTCTTTACCCCTTCCTGGGCAGGAAAAGCAAGATGTCACTCGACAATAAGCTCCTCTTGTACAAGCAAGTGATCAGACCTAAGCTCTTATACGGGTCTTGTGTCTTCACAAAAATACCCAAATCTACAATGACGTACCTTGAAACGTTCCAAAATAAGACGCTTAGGCTGATCGCAAATGCACCACGCTATGTCAGAAATGCAGACATCAGAACTGACTGCAAAATGAGTACCATAGAGGAGTTTATTGTCGCTAGACACACCAAATTCAAGGAACGTATTAGAGTATTGGATCATCCTGAGATCCGCAAATTTTTACTAAAATGGCGCGAAAACAAGCCCTGGAAGCGAGTTTTCTAACCTTAACACTGTAATTGAGAGACCGCTCGGTGGCATAAGTGGCAACCGGGCTAAAATTCAAGCAAATAATCAAATACGCTCCGTTTGTAAATCCTACCATATAAATATAAGCTCACCCAAATCCCGCGTAGTCAATCCTGTCGACCCGGGCCAACAACAACTCCGATGCACATCGATGCGACCCATAATAAAAAGATAGGCGCCTAAATAGCCAGCAAAACAACAACATCAGACCGGCAAGAGCCCCGATGCTAGTCCGGAGAAATCAGTGCAAAACATCAACATCAGTATGTGACTTATTTATTATTTACTATAGTCTTTGAATGAAGTCTCTATATTTAATAGCGAAAAAGTTATCCTAATTATTGAAAATTATGCAATTCATGAAAATGGCAAAAAACCTAAATTTGACTTTTTCTCCAAAACCGTTGATTTTTGGGATTTTTTCATAGTAACATAAAACATAGTATGTCAGTGTCTATTTATTATAGTTTTTGAATGAAGTCTCTATCACTAATAGCAAAAAACATAGTATGAGACTTATTATTTATTATAGTCTTTGAATGAAGTCTTTATTTTAAATAGCAAAAAAGTTATCCTGATTATTGGAAATTATGCAATTCATTAAAATGGCAAAAAACCCAAATTTGCCCTTTTCTTCAAAACCGTTGATTTTTGGGATTTTTCCATAATTACATAAAACCTAGTATGTGACGTTTTATTTATTATAGTTTTTGAATGAAGTCTCTATCTTTAATAGCAAAAAAGTTATCCTGTTTTTTGAAAATTATGGAATTCATGAGAAAAGGCAAAAAACCCAAATTTGCCCTTTTTTTCAAAACCGTTGATTTTTTGGATTTTTTCATAGTAACATAAAACTTAGTATGTCAGTTTTTATTTATTATAGTTTTTGAATGAAGTCTCTATCTTTAATAGCAAGAAAGTTGTCCTGATTTTTGGAAATGATGGAATTCATGAAAATGGCAAAAAACCCAAATTTGCCTTTTTCTCCAGAACCGTTGATTTTTGGGATTTTTTCATAGTAATATAAAACCTAGTATGTGACGTTTTATTTATTATAGTTTTTGAATGAAGTCTCTATCATTAATAACAAAAAAGTTATCCTGTTTTTTGAAAATTATGGAATTCATGAAAAAGGGCAAAAAACTGAAATTTGTCTTTTTCTCCAAAACCGTTGATTTTTGGGATTTTTCCATAATTACATAAAACATAGTATGTGATGTTTTATTTATTATAGTTTTTGAATGAAGTCTCTATCATTAATAGCAAAAAAGTTATCCTATTTTTTGAAAATTATGGAATTCATGAGAAAAGGCAAAAAACCCAAATTTGCCCTTTTTTTCAAAACCGTTGATTTTTGAGATTTTTTATAATTACATAAAACATAGTATGAGACTTATTATTTATTATAGTCTTTGAATGAAGTCTCTATTTTAAATAGCAAAAAAGTTATCCTGATTATTGAAAATTATGCAATTCATTAAAATGGCAAAAAACCCAAATTTGCCCTTTTCTTCAAAACCGTTGATTTTTGGGATTTTTCCATAATTACATAAAACCTAGTATGTGACGTTTTATTTAATATAGTTTTTGAATGAAGTCTCTATCTTTAATAGCAAGAAAGTTATCCTAATTTTTGAAAATTATGAAATTCATGAAAATGGCAAAAAACCCAAATTTGTCTTTTCCTCCAAAACCGTTGATTTTTTGGATTTTTTCATAGTAACATAAAACTTAGTATGTCAGTTTTTATTTATTATAGTTTTTGAATGAAGTCTCTATCTTTAATAGCAAGAAAGTTGTCCTGATTTTTGGAAATGATGGAATTCATGAAAATGGCAAAAAACCCAAATTTGCCTTTTTCTCCAGAACCGTTGATTTTTGGGATTTTTTCATAGTAACATAAAACCTAGTATGTGACGTTTTATTTATTATAGTTTTTGAATGAAGTCTCTATCATTAATAGCAAAAAAGTTATCCTGTTTTTTGAAAATTATGGAATTCATGAAAAAGGGCAAAAAACCCAAATTTGCCCTTTTCTTCAAAACCGTTGATTTTTGGGATTTTTCCATAATTACATAAAACCTAGTATGTGACGTTTTATTTATTATAGTTTTTGAATGAAGTCTCTATCTTTAATAGCAAGAAAGTTATCCTAATTTTTGAAAATTATGAAATTTATGAAAATGGCAAAAAACCCAAATTTGTCTTTTCCTCCAAAACCGTTGATTTTAGGGATTTTTCCATAGTAACATAAAACATAGTATGTCAGTTTTTATTTATTATAGTTTTTGAATGAAGTCTCTATCTTTAATAGCAAAAAAGTTATCCTAATTATTGAAAATTATGCAATTCATGAAAATGCCAAAAACCCAAATTTGACTTTTTTTTCAAAACCGTTGATTTTTGGGATTTTTTCATAATTACATAAAACATAGTATGGGACTTAATATTTATTATAGTCTTTCAATCAAGTGTCTATCGTTAATAGCAAAGGAGTTATCCTAATTTTTGAAAATTATGCATTTCATAAAAATGGCAAAAAAACAATTAAGGGTATATTTTTGGAGAGCATATAGTAACTACCGAATTATTGGTATATAGATATCTAAGTTAGATAAATGATATTTCATATAGCAGTTTTGAAATTGTTTAGGTGTTTTAGGCACAAAGTTGCAGTAATAATTTATTAGTTCAAAAAAGTAGTCCATTTTTCTCAAAGAGACCTCTTAATAATAAAAATTCAGAGATTGGAGGGACACAAAGTCATTGGTCTCAAATTATGTTTATTTTTTAAAACGATTACACGTGTTTCGCCCTAAGGCATCTACAGATCTAAAAGAAAATAGAAAGCAACCCTAGTATAAAAACAACAATGCATAGACACAAATTACACTGTTGTGTCTGTGCATTGTTTTTTTTATACTAGGGTTGCTTTCTATTTTCTTTTAGATCTGATGATGCCTTAGGGCGAAACACGTGTAATCGTTTTAAAAAATAAACATAATTTGAGACCATTGATTTTGTGTTCCTCCAATCTCTGAATTTTTATAATTTATTAGCCTCATAAAGGATTTTAATTAAGTAATTTTTAAATGTCACTTACGATCTTTACCGCAAATTAAAATATCATCAATAAGGACGGTTAAGTCCTTCTAATAGAGATTCTATAATTTGTTCGTAATCTTGCCTAAAAACCCTAAAAGGTGCCATATTATATTGACACGGTCCTCAGATGCATATTTGGTATTGGAAAGATCTAATTTAACTAAACTCTACACCACTTTGTCATTCAATAAATAATTGGTTGATCTTAGGTCACGGTATACTATGAGTGTCATTTTATAGCCATATCCGAAACAAGCCTTTAAAGAGCCCCAAATATCGGACAAAAAAGTGGATGGAATCGCTTCAAGTCAACCGCAAGCGTCTAAAGAAGTCTATCGTCCACCCTCCGCGAGAAACCGCCCTACTGTCAACTTCAAGTTGCACAACGAGGACGAGGATGCGCACAACGTCGGTAAGTTATCATAAAATAACCGTTCGATTCGGTCAACGTTGGCTGGTTGTTCAGGTTCGCACGTGGGGCCATCGAAGGCGGCTCTGGAAAATAAGAAAAAGAGGGAGGCCAAGAAAGTGAAACAGAGCGAATCGACAGAGGACAAACCGGTGGTCACCAGTGGCGTCCTCATTAATCTTACCGGCGACCCCGAGCTGGATAAGAAGCTTAAAAATATTAAAAAGGTTAATTGTTGTTTGGTTTATTGATTGAATAATGTTCGTTTGATATTTTATAGAAATTGGACGCAATCGAGAAGTTGAAAATTGATCAGGCGGCAGGGAAGGTTCTGGAAGCGAATCAACTCACTAAGATCGAAGGGGAACGAGCTCTGCTAGAAGAACTCGACAGATTAAAGATGTAAATTTATAACGTTGAAAATAAATTATTTAATTTCTAATAAATTATGTGGTTTTTTTTATTAATTAAAAAAAAATAGACCAAGGTATCAACTTTTATGCAGGGTGTCCAATTTAACAGCTGATTCTCAAAATTAGAAGCTAGCAATAAAAGGTAAGTATAATTAGTATAAAGTAGATAACAATAGGTAGCAAGAAGGTTTCTAAGGTAGCCATTTTTTCAGAAATTTAAAGGCCGCCTATACAGGGAAAATAAGAAAAAGTGCGTTTTATATAAGTGAATATGATAATAAAAAAATGGCCTTTTTTTAATGAAAACTTTAAGTCGAAGAGATATTTGAACCTCTTACGAACTAACGTAGCGGAAGCAGTTATGGAACTTCCAATTGTCGCTTTACAAAACTTGTATTTCTGAGGATGGATTCGAGGGTAGAAACGTCGTCCTAAACTAAAAATTTCGAAAGCAATGGCACTTTTGGTTAGGCCATATTTTTGTGCCAATTTTCCTAGTAAATGTCCACCATTCTTGACAATATTTTGAGAAATAATTGGAATTGAATTAATAGACTTTTTGTGCAAGAAAGTGCGTTTCTTTTACAACAATTTCATACCAAAACGATTTTTGTACCTCAAAAACTTCTTGAGTTAGAGGCAATTTTGTCTCTCAAGGTCCAGGAGCCGTTAAATTTTAGTTTTTCGAACTCATTGCAACATCAAGATTTTCAGGCGTTAGTGGACATTTTTGTGTATAACTTAGGAACCACTGGAAATATTTTCACAATTCTTTCACACTAATATTACAGAGTTCCTGAGGACTAATTTAAGGGTAAAAACGTCGTTCTAGACTAAAAATTTCGAAAGCAATGGCACTTTTGGTTGGGCCATATTTTTGTTCCAATTTTCCTAGTAAATGTCCACCATTCTTGACAATATTTTAATAAATAATTGGAACTGGATTAAAAGGGCTTTTGCACAAGAAAGCGTGTTTCTTTTCCAACAATTTCATACTAAAACGATTTTTGTACCACAAAAACTTCTTGAGTTAGAGGCAATTTTGTCTCTCAAGGTCCAAATGCCGTCAAATTTAAGTTTTTCGAACTCATACTGCAACATCAAGATTTTCAGGCGTCAGTGGACATTTTTATTTATAACTTAGGAACCAGTGGAAATATTTTCATAATTCTTTCACACTAATATTACGAAGTTCCTGAGGATTAATTCTAGGGTGAAAACGTCGTTTTAGACTAAAAACTTCGAAAGAAATGGCACTTTTGGTTAGGCCATATTTTTTTGCCAATTTTCCTAGTAAATGTCCATCATTCTTGACAATATTTTGAGAATTAATTTGAATTGAATTAAAAGAGTTTTTGTGCAAGAAAGTGTGTTTCTTTTACAACAATTTCATATCAAAATGTTTCCTGTACCTCAAAAACGTCTTGAGTTAGAGGTAATTTTGTTCGTCAAGGTCCAAATGCCGTCAAATTTGAGTTTTTCGAACTCATACGGCAACATCAAGATTTTTAGGCATCAGTGGACACTTTTGAGTATAACTTGGAAACCACTTAGTGTGAAAAAAGTATTCTCATAATTTTTTCACACTAATATAATGAAATTCCTAAGGATGGACTTGAGGGTAAAAACGTCGTTCTAGACTAAAAATTTCGAAAGCAATGGCACTTGGTAACTTGGAAACCACTGATAGTATTCTCATAATTTTTTCACACTAATATAATGCAATTCCTGAGGATGGGTTTGAGGGTAAAAACATCGTTCTAGGCTACAAATTTCGAAAGCACTGGCACTTTTGGTTGAAGCATGTTTTTTTGAAGGTTTTCTTAGTAAATATCCACTATTCTTGAAAATATTTTAATAAATAATTGAAAAAGGTTTTTGTCCAAGAATGTGTGTTTGTTTACCAACATTTTCATACCAAAACGTCTTTTGTGCCTCAAAAACTTCTTGAGTTAGAGGCAATTTTGTCTCTCAAGATCCAAGACCAGTCAAATTTGAGTTTTTCGAACTTATACTGCAACATCAAGATTTTCAGGCGTCAGTGGACATTTTTGTGTATAACTTAGGAACCACTTGGAATATTTTTACAATTCTTTCACACTATCATTACGGAGTTCCTGAGGATTAATTCGAGAATATAAACGTCGTTCTAGACTAAAAATTTCAAAAACAATGGCACTTTTGGTTAGGCCATATTTTTGTGCCAAATTTTCTACTAAATGTCCACTATTCTTGAGAATATTTTAATAAATAATTGGAACTGGATTAAAAGGGCTTTTGCACTTTTATGTACGGTGTCCAATTTAACAGCCTATTCTTAAAATTGATGGAAGGTAGCAATAAAAGGTAAGTTTAATAAATATAAGGTAGATAACAATGGGTATAAGGTTTCTAAGGTAAAAAGTGCCTTTTATATAAGTGAATGCGAAAATAAATAAAAAATTGGCCTTTTTTTAATGAAACCTTAAATTCCGGAAGATATTTAAACCTCTTACGAACTAACGTAGCGGTAACAGTTATGGAACTTCCAATAGCCACGTTAGAAAACTTGTATTTCTGAGGATGGATTCGGGGGTAGAAACGTCGTTCTAGAATAAAAATCTTTTCGTTCAATAAAGCGTGTTTCTTTTCCAACAATTTCATACCAAAAGGTTTCCTGTACCTCAAAAACTTCTTGAGTTAAAGGCAGTTTTGTTCGTCAAGGTCCAAATGCCGTCAAATTTGAGTTTTTCGAACTCATACTGCAACATCAAGATTTTCAGGCGTTAGTGGACATTTTTGGGTATAACTTAGGAACCACTTGGAATATTTTCACAATTCTTTCACACTATCATTACGGAGTTGCTGAGGACTAATTCAAGGGTAAAAACGTCGTTCTAGACTAAAAATTTCGACAGCAATGGCACTTTTGGTTAGGCCATATTTTTGTGCCAAATTTTCTACTAAATGCCCACTATTCTTGAGAATATTTTGATAAATAATTGGAACTGGATTAAAAGGGCTTTTGCACAAGAAAGCGTGTTTCTTTTCCAACAATTTCATACCAAAACGATTTTTGTACCTCAAAAACTTCTTCAGTTTCAAAATTGCCTCTAGCAATTTTGTCCTTCAAGTTCCATAAGCGACGAAATTTCAGTTTTTCAGATGCCACATGGACAGGATTTTTTAAATAACGAATTTCCTAACAAGTGGGCATGTAATCGGGGACCAGTAAGATGGCCTGCGAGATTCCCTGATGTAACACTGCTTGATTTTTTTACACGGGGTTTCCGCAAAAATGTTATTTACTCAAAGTCATACGAAAGAGAAGCTGAGACACGCTGTTACAAAAAGCTGTTAACAGAATGACATCAGAAAATCTGTATTGTAACAAATGAATTTATTGTAATCTGAAGACCACGAACTATCGATTAATTGTTCTCAATTGTTTATGGAGCTTAAAGCCTTTTTAATTAGCTGCTTTTAAAACAATGAATTTGTCCTGTAAATTGCCTACCTACCATGCCTCATTTATAGGCAACCCGCTTGATACCTAACGCCAAGGTGTCTGTCAAAATGAGTCCAACTTTAGTAGGTTTTAACGAAAAAACTCATTTTGAAAAATGTACCAGAAAAAAGTTATACCCCGTTTTCCCAAAAATGTCTCCCTCAAAAAATCCAAAGAAGGGACCCCTGGGAAAATGTTCATTATTTCAGTTTCTATTTTTTTTTTGGAAAACTAATGCATGGAGGAAGAAATTGTTTGAAAGAAAAATTATTTGGAATATAAATGCGCATCAGATGCAGTAGAAAAATAATTTTTAGGTCCAATAGTTTTTCGGAAAATTGAGAAAAACCTTGAAACAGTTTTTCCTCATTTTCTCGCAAACTATTGGGAATATTGAAAATTTTCTTTTTGCATTGGATTCCTTGTCAAAAATACAACAAATCATATAGAATAAGTTTTTGTCGTAAAACTCAAAATAAAGAAGTTATTTAGGATTTTTGAAACATTTTCAGGCAAATTTTTAAATGAAAATAAAAAAAAAAAAATTTTTTAGAAATTTTGAAATTTTAAGTTTGTTTTTTGCAAATGGATAAATCGTTCAAAAAACTCCAAAAAAGCCTAATAAGACTTTTTTTAAAAATCCACCAGAAAAAAGTTATACCCAAATTTCCCAAAAATGTCTTCCTCAAAAAATTCAAAGGGGTACCCATGGGAAAATGGTCATAATTTTGGTTTTTATTTTTTTTCTGGAAAACTATTTGATGAATAAAAATATTGTTAAAACAAAAGTTGTTTGGAATTTCAATGCGCATCAGATGCAGTAGAAAAATAATTTTTAGGTCCAATAGTTTTTTGGAAAATTAAGAAAAACCTCGAAACAGTTTTTCCTCATTTTCTCGAAAACTATTGGGAATATTGAAAATTTTCTTTTTGCACTGGATTCCCTGTCAAAAATACAACAAATCATATAGAATAACTTTTTGTCGTAAAACTCAAAATAAAGAAGTTATTTAGGATTTTTGAAACATTGGCAAATTTTGGGATGAAAATTTAAAAAAAAAAATTTTTTTAGAAATTTTGAAATTTTAAGTTTGTTTTTTGCAAATGGATAAATCATTCAAAAAACTCCAAAAAAGCCTAATAAGACTTTTTTTAAAAATCCACCAGAAAAAAGTTATACCCAAATTTCCCAAAAATGTCTCCCTCAAAAAATCCAAAGGGGTACCCCTAGGAAAATGTGCGTTATTTCGGTTTTTATTTTTTTTTTGGAAAACTAATAGATGGAGAAAAAAATTGTTAGAACAAAAATTGTTTGGAATATAAATACGCATTAGATGCAGTAGAAAAATAATTTTTAGGTCCAATAGTTTTTCGGAAAATTGGGAAAAACGCCAAAACAGTTTTTCCTCATTTTCTGGAAAACTATTGGGAATATTGAAAATTTTCTTTTTGCATTGGATTCCTTGTCAAAAATACAACAAATCATATAGAATAAGTTTTTGTCGTGAAACTCAAAATAAAGAAGTTATTGAGGATTTTTGAGACATTGGCAAATTTTTGAATGAAAATTAGGAAAATTTTTTTTTGGAAAACTTGCAATTTTTTTTTTTGCAAATGGATAAATCGTTCAAAAAACTCCAAAAAAGCCTAATAAGACTTTTTTTAAAAATCCACCAGAAAAAAGTTATACCCAAATTTCCCAAAAATGTCTTCCTCAAAAAATCCAAAGGGATACCCCTAGCAAAATGTTCGTAACTTCGGTTTTTATTTTTTTTTGGAAAACTAATGGATCGAGAAAAAAATTGTTAAAACAAAAATTGTCGGGAATATAAATGCGCATCAGATGCAGTAGAAAAATAATTTTTAGGTCCAATAGTTTTTCGGAAAATTGGGAAAAACGCCAAAACAGCTTTTTTTCATTTTCTGGAAAACTCTTGGGGATATTCAAAATTTTCTTTCAGCATTGGATTCCTTGTCAAAAATACAACAAATTATATAGAATAACTTTTTGTCGTAAAACTCAAAATAAAGAAGTTATTTAGGATTTTTGAAACATTGGCAAATTTTGGGATGAAAATTAAAAAAAAAAATTTTTTTTAGAAATTTTGAAATTTTTAATTTGTTTTTTGCAATCGTTCAAAAAACTCCAAAAAAGCCTAATAAGACTTTTTTTAAAAATGTACCAGACAAAAGTTATACCCTAATTTCGCAAAAATGTCTTCCTCAAAAAATTCAAAGGGGTACCCATGGGAAAGTGGTCATAATTTTGGTTTTTATTTTTTTTCTGGAAAACTATTTGATGAATAAAAATATTGTTAAAACAAAAGTTATTTGGAATTTCAATGCGCATCAGATGCAGTAGAAAAATAATTTTTAGGTCCAATAGTTTTTTGGAAAATTAAGAAAAACCTCGAAACAGTTTTTCCTCATTTTCTCGAAAACTATTGGGAATATTGAAAATTTTCTTTCAGCATTGGATTCCTTGTCAAAAATACAACAAATTATATAGAATAACTTTTTGTCGTAAAACTTAAAATAAAGAATTTATTTAGGATTTTTGAAAAATTGGAAAAATTTTTGATAGAATTTCTGCTTTGTTTTTATAGCTGTTAAGCCATGATTCCATGTTTTGTACTTTAATCATCTTCAACCCATTTTCCTTTTAGACGCACTTTCAAGGTTCTGAGACGTTACATCTGAACTTCAAGATAGTGCCTGATGCTTTTCTAACCAGTAGTAGCTGCATTTTTCCCCCAAAACGAGTTGTTCGCTCCTGTTGCTGATTATTTATTTACTTATTCATTAAGACCTGTATAATGTTACAGCATAACGAAAGCCTGTTCTATGCACTACTCTCTTCTCAGTTCTCGCTAAAATCGCACAAGCTTTTGATAAGATTCAGACAAAGTATTTAATGTGTCTTTTTATTAAGGTGCATTAACAATTAAAAACTTCAGAAAATAACTATCAGAAATAAAGTTTAAGCTTTTTTTTTAAATATAAACAGTATAAGTTAAAATGATTGTATAGGCTTAAAAAGTCCCGTATAACCGGTCAATCGGGCCCTTAAAGCTGGCAGTAGTAAGGCACATACGGTCACATCCGGTAACAAATTGGCGCACTCGCACATCAGTATGTACATTTTGTCCCCTTTTGGTGTCAGCGATTTGTGAAGCGATATCTTACGTAGACCCGCTTTTTGCGGTAGATATCTGTAGATCATCCTGGCACCTAAAAAGATCATTCATTGAAATTCTGTTTGAAGAAATAAGTAAACGATTCATTGTTGGCATTTGATGTGAAAAGTAATAGAAAAAGAACCTACATGTTAATCCCACTGCTGAAAGTACCAATCAGCTCCACATAAACCGTAGAAAACAAACCCATTAACTTACTGACTTAATTTATTCATCAGTACATCTGATCAAAGGCTTTTTGAAAGTCAGTATAAATTACATCCAACCAACTGTTTTTACGTTAATATAAGAAAGAAATAAGAGAAGACATTTAAGCATAGAGTCGCAAAAGTTGCATTTGTTTTTTTTTTTGGCTTATTCTAGAACCTTAGTGGCTCTCTTTGTCTAGTTCATAAAAATAGATGGTAAGTGATATATTTCTCATTTTAACGCCTGGACTATTACCAGATTTGGCAACCTCTTCATTTGTCTTATTCTAGTAGGTCAATATAGTGGTTCTTATTGAGGAAAATCAGTTAAAATTACTTCACTAAATTTAGATTTATGTCATAAACGCCTGTACTATAAGGTATATTTTATTTAGCGTATTACTCTAATATACAGGTGTTCAAAAACTGCAAAGCACCATAGATTTACGTCATAACAGCCTGGACTATAATGCCTTTATTATATGCCCTCTCGCTTTAAAACACTTGCAGAGAGTGAGAAGCCTATTGCAGGTTTTAGTCCAGGTGCATTAATAAATTGGCGGTTCTATTAATGAACGTTTTCAATTAACAAATACTAATCTAACTTAATAAAATTGTTACCTTCAAGCTGTTGAATGCATTCATATTTATGCCATGACAGCCTGGACTATAATGCCTTTATTATATGCCCTCTCGCTTTAAAACACATGCAGAGAGTGAGAAGCCTATTGCAGGTTTTAGTCCAAGTGCAGTAATAAATTTGCGGTTTTATTAATGAACGTTCTCAATTAACAAATACTGATGTATTTTAATAAAATTGTAACTTTCAAGCCTTTAAATACATTTAGATTTATGCCATAACAGCCTGGACTAAAATGCCTTTATTATATGCCCTCTTACTCTAAAACACATGCAGAGAGTGAGAAACCTAGCACAGGTCTTAGTCCAAGTGCACTAATAAATTCGCGATTTTATTAACGAACGTTTTCAATTAATAAATGATAATCTACTTTATTGAAATTGTAACACTCAGGCTGTCTGTTGAATACATTCAGATTTATGTCATAACAGCCTGGACTAAAATGCCTTTATTATATGCCCTCTCACTCTAAAACACATGCAGAGAGTGAGAAACTTAGTACAGGTTTTAGTCCAAGTGCACTAATAAATTTGCGGTTTTATTAATGAACGTTTTCAATTAACAAATACTGATGCATTTTAATAAAATTGTAACTTGCAAGCCTTTGAACACATTCAGATTTTTGTCATAACAGCCTGGACTAAAATGCCTTTATTATATGCCCTCTCGCTTTAAAACACATGCAGAGAGTGAGAAACCTAGCACAGGTTTTAGTCCAAGTGCACTAATAAATTCGCGATTTTATTAACGAACGTTTTCGATTAATAAATATTAATCTACTTTAATGAAATTGTAACTCCCAGGCTGTTGAATACATACAGATATATGCCATAACAGCCTGGACTAAAATGCCTTTATTATATGCCCTCTCACTCTAAAACACATGCAGAGAGTGAGAAACCTAGCACAGGTCTTAGTCCAAGTGCACTAATAAATTCGCGATTTTATTAACGAACGTTTTAAATTAATAAATAATAATCTACTTTAATGAAATTGTAACTCTCAAGCTGTTGAATAAATTCAGATTTATGTCATAACAGTTTGGACTATAATGCCTTTATTATATGCCCTCTCGCTTTAAAACACATGCAGAGAGTGAGAAACCTAGCACAGGTTTTAGTCCAAGTGCACTAATAAATTCGCGATTTTATTAACGAACGTTTTCGATTAATAAATATTAATCTACTTTAATGAAATTGTAACTCCCAGGCTGTTGAATACATACAGATATATGCCATAACAGCCTGGACTAAAATGCCTTTATTATATGCCCTCTCACTCTAAAACACATGCAGAGAGTGAGAAACCTAGCACAGGTCTTAGTCCAAGTGCACTAATAAATTCGCGATTTTATTAACGAACGTTTTAAATTAATAAATAATAATCTACTTTAATGAAATTGTAACTCTCAAGCTGTTGAATAAATTCAGATTTATGTCATAACAGTTTGGACTATAATGCCTTTATTATATGCCCTCTCGCTTTAAAACACATGCAGAGAGTGAGAAGCCTATTGCAGGTTTTAGTCCAGGTGCAGTAATAAATTTGCGGTTCTATTAATGAACGTTTTTAATTAACAAATACTAATCTACTTTAATAAAATTGTAACCTTTAAGCTGTTGAATGCATTCATATTTATGCCATAACAGCCTGGACTATAATGCCTTTATTATATGCCCTCTCGCTTTAAAACACATGCAGAGAGTGAGAAGCCTATTGCAGGTTTTAGTCCAGGTGCATTAATAAATTTGCGGTTCTATTAATGGACGTTTTCAATTAACAAATACTAATCTAATTTAATAAAATTGTTACCTTCAAGCTGTTGAATGCATTCATATTTATGGCATAACAGCCTGGACTATAATCCCTTTATTATATGCTCTCTCACTCTAAAACACATGCAGAGAGTGAGAAACCTAGCACAGGTTTTAGTCCAGGTGCAGTAATAAATTTGCGGTTCTATTAATGAACGTTTTCAATTAACAAATACTAATCTAACTTAATAAAATTGTAACCTTTAAGCTGTTGAATGCATTCATATTTATGCCATAACAGCCTGGACTATAATGCCTTTATTATATGCCCTCTCGCTTTAAAACACTTGCAGAGAGTGAGAGGCCTATTGCAGGTTTTAGTCCAGGTGCGGTAATAAATTTGCGGTTCTATTAATGAACGTTTTCAATTAACAAATACTAATCTACTTTAATAAAATTGTAACCTTTAAGCTGTTGAATGCATTCATATTTATGCCATTACAGCCTGGACTATAATGCCTTTATTATATGCCCTCTCACTCTAAAACACTTGCAGAGAGTGAGAAGCCTGTTGCAGGTTTTAGTCCAGGTGCAGTAATAAATTTGCGGTTTTATAAATGAACGTTTTCAATTAACAAATACTAATTTACTTTAATAAAATTGTTACCTTTAAGCTGTTGAATGCATTCATATTTATGTCATAACAGCCTGGACTATAATGCCTTTATTATATGCTTTCTCGCTCTAAAACACATGCAGAGAGTGAGAGGCCTATTGCAGGTTTTAGTCCAGGTGCAGTAATAAATTTCCGGTTTTATTAACGAACGTTTTAAATTAATAAATAATAATCTACTTTAATGAAATTGTAACTCTCAGACTATTGAATGCATTCAGATTTTTGCCATAACAGCCTGGACTAAAATGCCTTTATTATATTCCCTCTCACTCTAAAACACATGCAGAGAGTGAGAAACCTAGCACAGGATTTAGTCCAAGTGCATTAATAAATTTGTGAACGTTTTCACGTAATAAATAATTATCTACTTTAATGAAATTGTAACCCTCAGGCTGTTAAATACATTCAGACTTATGCCATAACAGCCTGGACTATAATGCCTAATCTATGTACCCTCTCACTTTAATTCGCATGTAATGGAGTGAAAAAACCTAACTAACTACACTATTATACTATAACTAGCCACAGTAATAATAACTCCAGAAGTCTCGCAACAAGAAGCAAATATTTCACTCCCCTTGAAAAAAAAATACTCCTGGAAAAAGAGGAATTATACAAAGAATTATAGTAAATTACTCTTTAAATGAAATTTTGAAAAAAAAAGTAAAGAGCCATTAAAAGAAAATAAATAATAAAACAATATGAAAATTAAATAAGAAAATCGGGATACGTGACAACTTCTTAATAAAATATTGAATAAAATTGGGAAAGAAAGCTCGTAAAGGAACGCTTTTGATGTTACAAGATTACTGTAAGTTACTGTAAAACACTCTAAGAAATTTAATTTAAATGTAAAGAGGTTGGAGGCGCATAAGTCAGGATAAGTCAGGATAAGGCGCATAAGTCAGAAGGGGGTAACGGAGGATAGTTTCAAAGAGTCACATAGTCAACATTTTTTCCTTTATAAAATCGATTTTTATTCACATGTGCTTTAATAAATTATGCCATAACAGCCTGGACTATAATGCATTTACTACCTGCCCTCTCATTTTAAAACGCATGAATAGAGTGAGAAACGTAGCACAGGTTTTAGTCCAGATGCATCAATTAATTTTATTAAATGAATTAATCACTTTAATAAAATTGTTACGTCAAGCTGTTGAATACAGACAGATTTATGCCATAACAGCCTTCACTATTTGCCCTCTCACTTTGACCCACATGTAATAGAGTGAGAAATGCGACACAGGGGTGCGTTCATAAATTTGTGCTTTATAAATCGATTGGTTTATAAATATCACCAGAGAGAGAGAGAGGACAAATTCGTAATACATAATAATAATTGATATAAAATAAGCAACAGGGAATCCACCAGGACCCCAATGCAATCTCAAGATAGAGCGGGCAGCGACATCTAGGGACACACGTGAATAGTTAGCATTTAGCCTCCTGGCGGCCAGTTCAAAGCTGAATATTGGCGCGTAATTTAAAATCAAACTGAGTTATAGCGAATAAATAAAATGTAACTGGACATTTCTGGACTTTAGTCATTGCGTTTGTTTGTTTCTTAATGATTGTTGTAGTCTAATGAAGCGTCTAAATGAATAGAGAAGTATAAACCTTTCGGTTCTTCTATATTGTCATCTTTTACACTTACGCGGATATTTGTTTTATTAAATAATGTATTGTATTCTATAGTACCTGTCCAATAAAGCCAATTTCTTTCGAAAATTTCCCGATCGTCACCCTCGAACACTTTGTAAACGGATATGATGTATCCCGTGTTTGGATTATGACACTTCGATAAAGGCACCCCTATCTCGAAAATCGGTGGTCTAAAAAACAGAAAGCGAAACAGAATATTTGAATTAAAATAAATCAACTGAGATGGGGTGATACAAAACAGTAATAATTAAAGAGTTTTAAAACGTACCTACATATAGCAGCCACTTCACTATATAAATCTAAGGTGTGAGCTGCTGTGTACCTAAAATTGAATATAAAATCAAATAGAATCAAGTGTTCCCTTAGCACTTACCTAGTAGCCCTTGGATCGAACTTAGTTAAACTGGCAGTGCGTAAATTATTATAAAACATTACGGGGTTGGTTTGTGCGGTATTAATGACGTAGTAGCTAATAAAGGGAAACTCCGCTAAAAATAAAATGACATTTGAATCGTAATATCTCAGCTTCTAGGCTAAAAGTCAAACTTTAGGGAATCCAACATTTTAAGAATCACAAGATTTGGAGCACTAGAAGCTGAGATTCTCACTAGTGTACAAGAAATAAATGATTAGTACAGGCTCTTCTGTAATAAAACCCCAATATTTCAGCTTCTATTTTAAGGATTTGAATGAGGTTTTCCATTATAGGTCAAGAATCCTTCAAGCAACGTCACATATAATAATCACACAATTTTGACCACTAGAGGCTTAGATATTTACTACTGTACAAGAAGTAAATGGTACTGTTTAATACAGGCTCTTCTGTAATAAAAACCTCAATATCTCGGCTTTTATTACAATAATTTTACTATGGTTTTCTATTATAGGTAAGAAAGCTTCAAAAAACTTTAGGTTTCAAGAATTGCACGATTCGGAACACTAGAAGCTGAGATATTCATTAGTATGTAAGAAGTAACTGATTTTGTTCAGTAGCTCAATTTCTCAGCTTCTAATGTACGGATTTTAAGGGGGTTTTAAATTATAAATAAAAAAGGCCTCAAGAAACTTCACGTATCAAGAATAATACGATTTTGATCAATAGAAGCTGAGATATTCATCAGTGTATAAGAAATAAATGATTCTGTTTAGTACAGGCACTTCCGTAATAAAAACCTTAATATCTCAGCTTCAATATCAAGGATTTTAATGAGGTTTTCTATTATAGGTAAGAAAGCTTTAAAAAACTTTAGGTTTTAAGAATCACACGATTCGGAACACTAGAAGTTGAGATATTCACTAGTGTGCAAGAAGTTAATGATTTTGTTCAGTAAATTAATGAAAAGCTCAATATCTCAGCTTCTGTTGTAAGGATTTTAATCGGGTTTTGAATTATAGGTCAAAAAACCTTCAAGGAACTTCACGTATTAAGAATCGCACGATTTTGAGCACCAGAAACTAAGATATTAATTAATTTACAGAATGTGATAATTCTGTTTAACACAGACTCTTTTTTTTTTCTAAAAACTCCAATATCTCAGCTTCCAGTAGAGATCTTTTAATGGAGTATTCAACTATAGTTAAAGAGATCTTCAGAAAATCTCATATTTTAAGAATCATAAGAGTTGAAGCACTAGAAGTTGAGATTTTTACTAGTGTACAAGAAATAAATGATTATTACGGGCTCTTCTATAATGAAACCTCGATATCTCAGCTTCTATATCAAAGATTTTAATGAGGTTTCCAATTATAGTTAAAAAAGCCTTCAAGAAACCTCATATAGCAAGAATCACACAATTTTGACCACTAGAAGCTTAGATATTTACTACTGTATAAAAAGTAAATGATTTTGCTTCGTACAGGCTCTCCTGTAATAAAAACCTTAATACCTCAGCTTCTATTTCACGGATTTTATTAAAGTTTTCTATTATAAGTAAGAAAGCTTCAAAGAACTTTCGATTTTAAGAATTGCACGATTCGGAACACTAGAAGCTGAGATATTCACTAGTGTGCAAGAAATAAATGATTTTATTCAGTAAATTAATGAAAAGCTCAATATCTCAGCTTCTGTTTTAAGGATTTGAGTGGGGTTTTGAATCGTAGGTAAAAAAACATTCAAGGAACTTTACGGATCAAGAATCACACGATTTTGAGCACCAGAAACTAAGATATTAATTAATTTACAGAATGTGATAATTCTGTTTAACACAGGCTCTTTTTTTTTCTAAAATCTCAAATATCTCAGTTTCCAGCAGAGATATTTCAATAGGGTCTTCAATTATAATTGAAAAAACCTTCAGGAATTCTCATGTTTTAAGAATCACAAGAATTGAAACACTAGAAGCTGAGATTCTCACTAGTATACAAGAAATAAATGATTAGTACAGGCTCTTTTATAATAAAACCTCAATATTTCAGCTTCTATTTTAAGGATTTTAATGAGGTTTTCGATTATAGTTAAAGAAGCCTTCAGGGAACTTCACATAGCAAAAGTCGCACAATTTTGTACACTAGAACTTTAGATATTTACTACTGTACAAGAAGTAAATGGTACCGTTTAGTACAGGCTCTTCTGTAATAAAAACTCTCAATATATCAGCTCCTGTTGTAAGGATTTTAATGGGGTTTTGAATTATAGGTAAAAAAACCTTCAAAGGAACTTACATATTAAGAATTACACGATTTTGAGCGTCAGAAATTGATATATCAATTAATTTACAGAATATGATAATTCTGTTTAACACAGACTCTTTTTTTTCCTAAAATCTCCAATATGTCAGCTTCCAATAGAGATATTTTAATAGGGTCTTCAATTATAGTTGAAAAAACCTTCAGGAATTCTCATGTTTTAAGAATCACAAGAATTGAAACACTAGAAGCTGAGATTCTCACTAGTATACAAGAAATAAATGATTAGTACAGGCTCTTTTATAATAAAACCTCAATATTTCAGCTTCTATTTTAAGGATTTTAATGAGGTTTTCGATTATAGTTAAAGAAGCCTTCAGGGAACTTCACATAGCAAAAATCGCACAATTTTGTACACTAGAACTTTAGATATTTAGTACTGTACAAGAAGTAAATGGTACCGTTTAGTACAGGATCTTCTGTAATAAAAACCTCAATATCTCAGCTCCTGTTGTAAGGATTTTAATCGGGTTTTGAATTATAGGTAAAAAAACCTTCAAAGGAACTTACATATTAAGAATTACACGATTTTGAGCGTCAGAAATTGATATATCAATTAATTTACAGAATATGATAATTCTGTTTAACACAGACTCTTTTTTTTCCCAAAATCTCAAATATCTCAGCTTCCAGTAGAGATATTTCAATAGGGTCTTCAATTATAGTTGAAAAAACCTTCAGGAATTCTCATGTTTTAAGAATCACAAGAATTGAAACACTAGAAGCTGAGATTCTCACTAGTGTATAAGAAATAAATGATTAGTACAGGCTCTTCTGTAATAAAACCTCAATATTTCAGCTTCTATTTCAAGGATTTTAATGAGGTTTTCAATTATAGGTAAAAAAACCTTCAAGGAACTTACATATTAATAATTACACGATTTTGAGCGTCAGAAATTGAGATATCAATTAATTTACAGAATATGATAATTCTGTTTAACACAGACTCTTTTTTTTCCCAAAATCTTAAATATCTCAGCTTCCAGTAGAGATATTTTAATAGGGTCTTCAATTATAGTTGAAAAAACCTTCAGAAATTCTCATGTTTTAAAAATCCCAAGGTTTGAAGCACTAGAAGCTGAGATTCTCACTAGTGTACAAGAAATAAATGATTAATACAGGTCTTCTGTAATAAAACCTCAATATCTCAGCTTCTAATTCAAGGATTTTAATGAGGCTTTCTCTTATAGGTAAAGAAGCCTTCAAGGAACCTTACAAAGCAAGAATCACACAATTTTGACGACTAGAAGCTTAGATATTTACTATTGTATAAGAAGTATATGATTCTGTTCACTACAGGCTTTTCTGTGGTAAGATGTCAATATCTCATCTTTTATTTCAAGGATTTTAATGAAGTTTTCAATAGTAGTTAAAAAAATCTTCAGAAAAATTTTGATTTTAACTTAACAAGATTTGAAGCATTAGAAGCTGATATATTCGCTAGTGTACAAGAAGTAAATGATTTTGTCTAGTATAGGCTCTCTTGTAATGTAAACCTCAATATGTCAGCTTCTATATCAAGCATTTTAATGAAGTTTTCAATTAAAGGTAAGTTAGCCTTCGGAGAACGTCACATTTCGACTATTAGATACTAAGATGTCCACTAGTGTACAAAAGCGGTTGGTTGTCAATATCTCATCTTTGAGAGATCGGATCAGTTTGATAGTTTATACACTGACATGTAAAAGGCTCTCGATAGGGTTAGTTATGAACTACTAATTAGTAAATATCAAATATTTTATGTATCGAAGCCTACTACTATCTCTAAAATTAGGGTGTTGGGTCCTAATTAACTTCTGGATCCCATCTTAATGATACAGTTAATAAAGCGATGCGTATGCTTGAAATAGTTCAGAGTTATTGACTTGTTGCTTTAAAATTTATTTATTAATGTAAGTATTTTATCAGGGTCCTATACAGGGCTGGTCAAATAGGGTTTGGCGTGCGAAAATTTTAATACCAAGTCACAAAGTAAAAAGAGAACGATAGCACTTTTCCTACTATCAAAAGAGGATAGGTAGTAAGTAGTTCTTACCATTTCTTTCCATATTAACAAGCAACATCCCGGTTACCGCCGTTTTAGCCATTGCCACCTCATTAACGAGTTCTCCGGCGGTAACTTTTTGTTTAAAAAGCGGCTGTATCAGCGGCGTTTCTAATATGGGATCAATTGGTTCCAGTTGGCTCATAAGGTGACATAAGACACATAATTTCGGATCAGGTACTTCCATCACTTGTAACGTGCTGTTTTGCGGTTTTCGCTCCATCGAATTTCCTCCGTGATGAGACGGAGGTGGACGCTTCTAAACGGAAATTTTAATGCATCAATAAAGCGAGATTGGTGAAGGAAAAGAGGGACTCACTGGCATAGGTACTCCCGCGGGAAGAAATCTATCTAAACTGTGTATGGGAATTATAAAACAGTCTTTTTCAACACCCGATAGCGACTTCGCTAGGTCCGTGTTACCGTTGTTAAAGCTCACCTGAAAAAAAAACAAAAACAAGGATCAGAAATGAACCCAACATAGTGAACTTACCAATTCGGTCTATGGTAGGTTCACTAGGTTCGCAGATGTTAGCGCAATATTGTGTCAAGCTCTTGACCTAGATTCTGCAAGTGATTTTGTTTAGTATAGGCTCTCCTTTAATGGAAGCCTTAATATCTCAGCTTCTATGTCAAGTATTTTAATAGGGTTTTCAATTATAGGCAAATAAGCCTTTAGGGAATACTTCATTTCAAGATCACATAATTTGAAGCATTGGAAGCTGAGATATTTAGTAGTGTACAAGAAGCAAATAGTTTTTTTTAGTAAAGGCTCTCCTGTAATGTAAGCCTTAATATCTCAGCCTCTATTTTAAGCATTTTATTGGGGTTTTCAACTATAGATAAATAGGCCTTCAGAGAACAATATTGTGTCAAGCTCTAGACCCAGGTTCTTTTCTTAAGAGGATTTCCAGAAGGTTGAATCCTTTGGATTTTGATTGAACACTATAATACTAATGATGCAATTTACGATCTATTACGTCACTAGTAAACCAAGGTTTTGGGCTGCAATTGTTTAAGATTTAGCAAAGGCGTTTGACTGTGTTGATTTCTCAGACTTGTTTGAGGTAACATAAAGTAAACTGTCTCATTCTGTGCATATTTCAGTCTTTGAATCAACTTTCTATCTATAGTAGCAAAAAAGTTATCCAATTTTTTAAAAATTATACAATTCATGAACCTGGCAAAAAACACAAATTTGACTTTTTCTCCAAAACCGTTGATTTCTCAGACTTTTTTGTAGTAACATAAAACGTACTGCCTCACTCTGAGCACACTTTAGTTTTTGAATCAACTGTCTATCTATAATAGCAAAAAAGTTATTCAATTTTTTGAAAATTATGCAATTCAAGAAAATGGCAAACAACACAAATTTGACTTTTTCTCCAAAACCGTTGATTTCTCAGAGTTTTTTGTAGTAACATAAAACGTACTGTCTTCCTCTGTGCATATTTCAGTCTTTGAATCAACTTTTTATCTGTAGTAGCAAAAAAGTTATTCAATTTTTTGAAAATTATGCAATTCAAGAAAATGGCAAACAACACAAATTTGACTTTTTCTCCAAAACCGTTGATTTCTCAGAGTTTTTTGTAGTAACATAAAACGTACTGTCTCACTCTGTGCATATTTCAGTCTTTGAATCAACTTTTTATCTGTAGTAGCAAAAAAGTTATTCAATTTTTTGAAAATTATGCAATTCAAGAAAATGGCAAACAACACAAATTTGACTTTTTCTCCAAAACCGTTGATTTCTCAGAGTTTTTTGTAGTAACATAAAACGTACTGTCTCACTCTGTGCATATTTCAGTCTTTGAATCAACTTTTTATCTGTAGTAGCAAAAAAGTTATCCAATTTTTTGGAAATTATACAATTCATGAACCTGGCAAAAAACACAAATTTCACTTTTTCTCAAAAACCGTTGATTTCTCATACTTTTTTGTAGTAACATAAAACGTACTGTCTCACTCTGTGCATATTTCAGTCTTTGAATCAACTTTTTATCTGTAGTAGCAAAAAAGTTATTCAATTTTTTGAAAATTATGCAATTCAAGAAAATGGCAAACAACACAAATTTGACTTTTTCTCCAAAACCGTTGATTTCTCAGAGTTTTTTGTAGTAACATAAAACGTACTGTCTCACTCTGTGCATATTTCAGTCTTTGAATCAACTTTTTATCTGTAGTAGCAAAAAAGTTATTCAATTTTTTGAAAATTATGCAATTCAAGAAAATGGCAAACAACACAAATTTGACTTTTTCTCCAAAACCGTTGATTTCTCAGACTTTTTTGTAGTAACATAAAACGTACTGTCTCACTCTGAGCACACTTTAGTTTTTGAATCAACTGTCTATCTATAATAGCAAAAAAGTTATTCAATTTTTTGAAAATTATGCAATTCAAGAAAATGGCAAACAACACAAATTTGACTTTTTCTCCAAAACCGTTGATTTCTCAGAGTTTTTTGTAGTAACATAAAACGTACTGTCTTCCTCTGTGCATATTTCAGTCTTTGAATCAACTTTTTATCTGTAGTAGCAAAAAAGTTATCCAATTTTTTGGAAATTATACAGTTCATGAACCTGGCAAAAAACACAAATTTCACTTTTTCTCAAAAACCGTTGATTTCTCATACTTTTTTGTAGTAACATAAAACGTACTGTCTCACTCTGTGCATATTTCAGTCTTTGAATCAACTTTTTATCTGTAGTAGCAAAAAAGTTATTCAATTTTTTGAAAATTATGCAATTCAAGAAAATGGCAAACAACACAAATTTGACTTTTTCTCCAAAACCGTTGATTTCTCAGAGTTTTTTGTAGTAACATAAAACGTACTGTCTCACTCTGTGCATATTTCAGTCTTTGAATCAACTTTTTATCTGTAGTAGCAAAAAAGTTATTCAATTTTTTGAAAATTATGCAATTCAAGAAAATGGCAAACAACACAAATTTGACTTTTTCTCCAAAACCGTTGATTTCTCAGAGTTTTTTGTAGTAACATAAAACGTACTGTCTCACTCTGTGCATATTTCAGTCTTTGAATCAACTTTTTATCTGTAGTAGCAAAAAAGTTATCCAATTTTTTGGAAATTATACAATTCATGAACCTGGCAAAAAACACAAATTTCACTTTTTCTCAAAAACCGTTGATTTCTCATACTTTTTTGTAGTAACATAAAACGTACTGTCTCACTCTGTGCATATTTCAGTCTTTGAATCAACTTTTTATCTGTAGTAGCAAAAAAGTTATTCAATTTTTTGAAAATTATGCAATTCAAGAAAATGGCAAACAACACAAATTTGACTTTTTCTCCAAAACCGTTGATTTCTCAGAGTTTTTTGTAGTAACATAAAACGTACTGTCTCACTCTGTGCATATTTCAGTCTTTGAATCAACTTTTATTCAAACTTTTGGAAATTATGCAATCTCCTGATCTCCTCCAGACCTCCAGATCTGCTGTGCAAGCTTGATCATCATGGATATGAATGGGGTGCAACACAGATCATGATGCGACTCAGCAAAGCAAAGTTGGTGTCCTTTAGGAGTACCCCAGCTGATATTTGTATTAATAATTTATTTAGATGGGATCAAATGAAAATGGTGAACTCCTTGCAGTCAATTAGAACTACGGATAAATGTCAAGCATTTTGATAGGCTTTTAAATTATAGGTAAACAAGCCTTCAAGGAACTTTACATTTCAAGAATCGCCTGATTTTGATTACTAGAAGCTGAGATATCCACTGGTACAGAAGAAGTAAATGAGTTTGTCTCATAGAGACTCTCCTGCAATAAAAACTTCTATATCTCAGCTTCTATGTCAAGGATTTTAATGGGGTTTTTCATTAGAGATAAAGAAGCTTTTAAAGAAACTCATATTTTAATAATCACACGATTTTGGCTACTAGAAGCTAAGATATTTAATAGTGTACAAGAAGTAAATGATTTATTTTAGTATAGGCTCTTCTATAATATAAACCTTAATAATTTAGCATCTGTTAAGCATTTTAATAGGGATCAATATTGTCTGAACAAGTTCTGAACCCAGGTTCTCTTCTTAAGGTCATCTGAGAGGATTTCCAGAAGATTGAATCCGTCGAATTTTGATTGAACATTATAGTGCTAATGATCAAATTTACCATCTATTACATCACTAGTGTGCCCTGGTTTCGGTTACATTTGTTTGAGAACTACAACGAATAAATAGGAAGATAACGTGGTCCAACTCTAGAGATCAACAGTCCACTGTAGACTCCATCGTAATCAATAAAAACATCCAGCCAACATGGATCTTGGATGTACCACCGCCTGCCTATTCTGGTACTATGTATGATGATGAGATCAGGAGTGCAACGAATCCGTAAAAAGACCATCTTCGACAATGACTTGTACAAATCACGGTAAAAGGATTGAATAGCAAATAGCGCAATATTCTTGAGAATCCGTAGACTACTGGAGAACAAGCGAATCTATAGATCATACCCAATAACTACATTATAGACAAAACAGTGATCAAAACAACATCCAACTCAAATGGTCAAATATGGAGGCGATGAGCTGATGATAGAACTATCACACCTTTACAGTATGAGTATGTCAACAGGAATGGAAATCTAGCAGTACAATCCCTATCTACAAGAACTGCTCACAGCAATAAAACAGTATAGCAATAAAGGCGACTTAACCACAAAGTGCAGATATCGATAGTTATCAGAATTGAGTACGATGTTATCGCTAAATATATGTTTATTCAACGATTTTTTAATAAATTTTAGATTTTTTAAGGTATAATTTATTAAATTTATTTATTAATTTATATATTAAATTATATCACATTTGAATAAACAATGTTATTAAATTAAACATTGCATATATATTATCTGCAGAAACATTGTTTTTCATCAAAATAACCCTTCCTTGAAATTACCCTTACTTACCTTTGAAAAATCACTGTTTTTCGTTCATGATATTCAATCTAATAGAAAATAATCGCCTGAGAGAAAAATGCTTTTTAAGAAAATTATAGGTGAACATTTATTGAACTATCGTGTGTTACTCTGGCTGTTTATATACTTCTATTTAGAAAAACAAGGAAAAAGAAGGGAATGCCAAGATCCTTAGGAAGACTCCTGTACTTCATCGTCACAGGACATCGGATTAAAAGTTGAAAAAAAACACGTCATAGTCCTATCAATGAAAAGGAATTTAACGAAAACACGGTTTCACAACATGTTTTAGGACAGTGACTTTGTGTCTCTTGGAGAATAATGGATGAGATTTTTGTAGTAGACGAATTTCCTTAGACCAAGAACTAAGTTGTCCTCTGACTCTTTTGCATTAGGATCGGTTAGGTTCAGGGAAATGGCCCACAAATTGATAAATTGGTGTTGGTGTATCGCGAGGGCAGAAGATTCACTAAAGAAATGGGGGTATTATGTTTTCCATATATCAAAGAGACTGGATGATGAAAAGACATGGGAATTTCGAGATGTTACCACTAATAGAATATGCAACCAAACAATGAACCCTAGAAGCAAACTCAAATGTGACAACCTCACTCCTGACCATTGGACCATTTGACTCAAGCCAAAGTTCTTCCATAGTTGTATACACTTGAGACTGGTTCGTGGCCAATTGGCTTTGGTTCATAGACAAGAGTAGTAGAAGCAAATTGATGTTATACAGCAATGAAGCTCCATTTGATGTTGACTTCTTTGGTGTACTTTTATGTGTGTTTGGTGTACAATGGTAATGGAGGAAGTAGAGGAGGCCTACCTGTCGTGACGGAGTGACTCGTTCCGTGTTTTGATTAGAAGGCCATTTGAGGTTCACCGATGGGGTCCTATTGATTAAGGGTTTAGGCAGGTCCGATTCGCTCATGGCAGGGGATATGGTCGTGGCGGCAGGAGGAGGCTCTCCGACACCCGCGCCAGTCATTGGACCGCACCTCGGCTCTGGAAAGACCAAATGTTACCGTTAGCAATCGTGTGATATCGTAACGTAAGTCGGGTAAAGGTAAACCTAATGCAACCCAACCTATGAAATAATTTGTAAATGATTTTTCAAGTCTCTAGATTATCTTTGCCGATGGTGACCAATGATTTCAGGAGAACACTTACAGTCACAGCAAGGAGGTACATAAAGTCTGGAAAATGTACACTATCAGAATTTACAATAAAATAATCTATTATAGTCTTTAAATGAAGTCTCTATTTTTAATGAAAAAAGTTATCCACCATTCATGGCAAAAACACATATTTGAGTTTTTCTCTAAAACCGTTCACTTTTCAGACTTTTTTGAAGGAACATAAAATGTACTGCCCGACTCTGTGCATATTTCAGTCTTTGAATTAACTTTCTATCTGTAATAGCAAAAAAGTTATCCAATTTTTTGGAAATTATGCAATTCAAGAAAATGGCAAAAAACACATATTTGACTTTTTCTCCAAAACCGTTGATTTCTCAGGCTTTTTTTAGGGCACATAAAATGTACTGCCCGACTCTGTGTATATTTTAGTTTTTAAATCAACTTTCTATCTGTACTAGCAAAAAAGTTACCCAAACTTTTGAAAATTAGGCAACTCACGAAACTGGCAAAAAACACATATTTGACTTTTTCTCCAAAACAGTTGGTTTCTCAGGATTTTTTGTAGTAACATAAAACATACTCTTTCACTCTGTGCATATTTCAGTCTTTGAATCAACTTTCTATATATAATAGCAAAAAAGTTATCCAAATTTTTGGAAATTATGCAACTCACGAAACTGGCAAAAAACACATATTTGACTTTTTCTCCAAAACAGTTGGTTTCTCAGGATTTTTTGTAGTAACATAAAACATACTCTTTCACTCTGTGCATATTTCAGTCTTTGAATCAACTTTCTATATATAATAGCAAAAAAGTTATCCAAATTTTTGGAAATTATGCAATTCATGAAAATGGCAAAAAACACAAATTTGACTTTTTCTCCAAAACCGTTGATTTCTCAGGATTTTTTTAAGAAACATAAAATGTGCTGTCTCACTCTGTGCATATTTCAGTCTTTGAATCAACTTTCTATCTGTAATAGCAAAAAAGTTATCCAAATTTTTGGAAATTATGCAATTCATGAAAATGGCAAAAAACACAAATTTGACTTTTTCTCCATAACCGTTGATTTCTCAGGATTTTTTTAAGGAACATAAAATGTACTGCCCGACTCTGCGCATATTTCAGTATTTGAATCAACTTTCTATCTGTAATAGCAAAAAAGTTATCCAAATTTTTGGAAATTATGCAATTCATGAAAATGGCAAAAAACACAAATTTGACTTTTTCTCCAAAACCGTTGATTTCTCAGGATTTTTTTAAGGAACATAAAATGTGCTGTCTCACTCTGTGCATATTTCAGTCTTTGAATCAACTTTCTATCTGTAATAGCAAAAAAGTTATCCAAATTTTTGGAAATTATGCAATTCATGAAAATGGCAAAAAACACAAATTTGACTTTTTCTCCATAACCGTTGATTTCTCAGGATTTTTTTAAGAAACATAAAATGTGCTGTCCCCCTCTGTGCATATTTTAGTCTTTGAATCAACTTTCTATTTGTAATAGCAAAAAAGTATTCCAAATTTTTGGAAATTATGCAATTCATGAAAATGGCAAAAAACACATATTTGACTTTTTCTCCAAAACCGTTGATTTCTTAGGCGTTTTTGAAGGAACATAAAATATGCTGTCTCACTCTGTGCACATTTCAGTCTTTGAATCAACTTTCTATCTGTACTAGCAAAGAAGTTACCCAAACTTTTGAAAATTAGGCAACTCACGAAAATGGCAAAAAACACATATTTGACTTTTTATCCAAAACAGTTGGTTTCTCAGATTTTTTTGTAGTAACATAAAACATACTGTCTCACTCTGTCCATATTTTAGTCTTTGAATCAACTTTCTATCTATACTAGCAAAGAAGTTATCCAAACTTTTGAAAATAATGCAATTCAAGAAAATGGCAAAAAACACAAATTTGACTTTTTCTCCAAAAACCGTTGATTTTTGAGAGATTTTTCAATAATTACGCAAAAAACTTAGTATGTAACTTGTTGTCCCTCTATGTCATAACGTGATTTCGAGTATCCCAATTAATTTGCTTACCAATTAAGTCTTTTAACCATTCCATCAGTTTAAGGGTGTAGGGGTATTTTGTTTTTTTCTACATTGATTTCTATACCCCATCTTCTATATTCTTCACATACTCGATTCTTTTTATCTTTTATTAAGTCGATTTCTTCGGTCCACCAAGGTTTTCTGCTTTATCTTTGTTTTTAAGAAATACTCTTTAAAAATTTGATGAATTTCTTGGATTTTTTGTAAAAATTACACCAATGTCCGTTCACAGCAACTAACATACTTGTTGCAATACTTATATTAAAGAATATAATGTACTTCTTTTAAAGAATCTTCTTTGGTCTAAATATATCCAGACCAAATTGACATATCCAGTTCTGGAACAGCACCATGGATATTTACTTATAAGTCATTTACATCTTGTTCAAACCACGGTTTAGTATTTCGTGTTTCGTATAGACGTTTGATATTAATTAATTGAGACGATTTATATTAACGATACAGTAACAGAAAATTGTAAAATTGACTTGTTTGCTGATGACACGATGCGCTATATTATAAAGAAGGACTTACTGTACCCAATAGCCTAAACCAATTCAAGCAGTTCCTTAGTATTGTTAACTTATTTTCTGTAATTAAAATTTTCTTTGCTTTGCACATTATTTATTTTGCATGCTTAACATTTGTATAATGAAATAAGAAGTTCTTATATAGCTCTGTTACTAAATAAACGCTTTATTATTAAAACATAAACAAGATGTATGAAGACGTTTAATATACGAGATTTAAAAAAAGCGCTTGGACTAAGACGGCGGTTTGTTTGATCTAGATCAAAGGAGGTGCCGAAATTAATTATCTGTAACGGGGGATTATTTTGTTTTTGAGGTCTTACACTGTCTTGGTTTTCATTTACTTTTGCTTATTGATTGGTCTAAAGTGCGTTTATATACTTAACACCTTTTTTATTTTATAGTAACAGTAATTGTATGTCTGACTAAATTCAATGATTTTGAACTAAAACTGCAATAAAATAAATCGACACCATATATACAAAAAACAAAGCAGTGTGGCACTGAACATTCGGACGCAATATCCGGAGATTACACACGCGTGAAAAGCGGGAATGAAAAACACATTTTATTATTAGATACCTACTAGAATTTAAAATGTAAACGTATATATATGTGAAAACAAAAGGCGAACGAACTACCGTTAAAAATGTTAGTCGTTACTGTACCGTATCAACGGACGACGTTACGCCGATAGATGTATTACCTACAAGAGCAACAACTGCGAAATATACGCAAGTAGAAAATAGACAAAATTATTTTCTAAAAATATTTACTGGTACAATTTTAAATAGCGTCCGAACAAGTTGTAGTATATCGATAGATCTGCACGGTCACAGGGAAATTATTAAAAAACATCGAAGGATATTTCTGTGGATCATGCCAAGATGTTTTCGAGGCTTGGATCTAACATATAAGCACTTTTTTTTTAATTACTTTTAATACGTTTTAACGTCAGAACTTAAATAAATAGATGGGCTGTAACTTACCATCCGAATCGTCTTGCACGTAGTTACTTTTGGGAATCCGTAAGAACACGTGGGTCTTCAAGTGGTGCTCATCCACGTAACTGTAATTTTGGTCCTTCAAGCATCGCTTATTCGTGTGTCTTCCTGGTGTCCCTCTGACACCCTTTGAGGTGCTGATTCCTGTTTTTTGTTCCCTGAAGTTCTTTCTGAACATAAGGTTCATTTTGCTTAAGGTTTCTGATTGTACCTAAAAGAATAACATTTAAACAAGCAGATGCATGACACTCGATGCACAAAATTAACTAGAAACATGAATTTACGCGTTATTTCGATTTAAAAGTCCCGCCAATATGCAGACTTCAACTGGCCTCCTGGCGGCGATGTTCCACTAACTGTCCATGTGTCTCCAGAGATGTCGTCACTCGCGATGATTCTCAAATCATGTAGAACAATTGGTGTATTCGTGGAGGTTATAGTATAAACGTCTTTTTAGAATGAATGATGACTGTTTAATTAAAGTCATTATTTTAAGAGTTCAAAGATGGTGGGACTATCAATTAAGTGAATTGGAAAGAGGTCATGTAGAAAGGGAGCAGAGAAAAATATTTCCGCTATTACTCTTTATTGGAGAAAATCAGGTCAGCAAGAGAAGAGATGACTGGCAATAATAGAGCAAGAAGAGAGTTTCTGCTTTCTCACTTTCTTTTTTCCGTCCTTCAGTTAAAGGTCTTCCAGAGTCAAAGCACTACAAACTTGTAGTGCCTGAAACGTGGGAGTAATTGACATTCTATAAATATTTTGTGTCTCACAGGCACTCCTGGAATAAGAATGCTTATATCTTGACTCTTAGTGCATCGATTTTGGTTATGTCTTCAAAGAAACTAAAGGGGTCTTCAGACTAATCAATAAATCAATAATTTCTGAATTTTGACTTCTAGAACCCAAGATATTCACTTGCCAATAAGAGACAAATTATTTTGTTCCTTACAGGCACTTCTGGAACAAGAATTCCATTATCTTGACTTTTTGTGAATGGATTTAAGTCATTTTTTCAAAAAAGACTAAAGAAGTCTTTAGAATAGTCCATAGATTAATAATTTTTAAATTTCGACTGCTAGGACTCAAGATATTCACTTTCCAATCAGAGACAAATTATTTTTTCCTTACAGGCACTCCTGGAACAAGAATTGCATTATCTTGACTTTTTGTGAATGGATTTTGGTGATTTCTTTAAAAAAGACTAAAGGGGTCTTCAGACTAGTCCGTAAATCAATAATTTCTAAAATTTGACTACTAGAACCCAAGATATTCACTTGCCAATAAGAGACAAATAATTTTGTTCCTTACAGGCACTCCTGGAACAAAAACTCCATTATCTTGACTTTTTGTAAATGGATTTTAGTCATTTTTTCAAAAAACACTAAAGGAGTCCTCAGACTACTCCATAAATCAATAATTTTTAAATTTCGATTACTAGAACCCAAGATATTCACTTGCCAATCAGAGTCAAGTCTTTTGTTCGTCACAGACACCCCTAAAACAAAAAAATCGGTTGTTTTTCCGACTATGTAAATTACATTAAAATCTATGAGTCCTAAGTCTGAACAACTGGGAGGCCATTAAACAATATATTTTTTTAAATCCTTTTAGGGTAAACGACGTCTCGGTGACGCAAGCGACATCTCTCGAGACACGTGGAAAGTTGCCGAACGTTCCCGAACACTGATAGGTAAGCCGCCCTCGCCGCTAGGGGCCAGTTCTGGTCTAAATATTGGCGCGAGTTTTAAATTAAATTAAATAAATAAATGTTACCAGTAGTCATAAGTCACTGTATTTAATGTGCACGTCTCTAGATCAGTGCCTCGAGTTTTTGCTTTACATCTAAACCAATTGACAGTAAAAGCTAATAAGCCAATGGCTTTCACGTTATAATATTGTATAACTGTACTCACCTGGCAAATAAACAAACGAACCGGGTCTATTTAATAGCGTGCTATGCTAAAATCTATAATAATGTTTAAAAAATTACACTGCATCGACCACATTCACCCCCTCCTCCCTATTAGATGTCAAGGTCTCCGCGCCAAAGTCCAGGTTAAAAAAAAGCAGTTTAGATCGATGAATCAAAGGGTGACCGCACGCTTTTTATTCTCAAAACTCGCCCCCTACTAAACTAAATAACCCGAGGCTAAACATAAACTAAACGGGAAAAATCAAGAAAATCCGGGTGGATTTTTGTTTTAGGAATCGCATATTCGAAGCACTGACCGACGCGTCGTCGGTTTCTGGCATTCTGGATTCCCGCCATGCGCTCCCGCTTATTCCCGATATCGGCGAGGCTATTTTTACGTATTTATTTTCGCTTCAGTGTAGCGAGTTGGGACAAAGAAACTAATAAATCGTAGGATGCGGAAAATGCTAATTTAAGTACAGAGTATCGGAAAAAAAAATTAAATCAACGATGAAGGATATTAAAGGATGAAGTTCTGGACAAAGTATTGCAAATGTAATAATAAAATTGAACGAACTAAAGAATATGACAGTACATAAGAATATGATAGGCCATACCAATAAACCTGTGAATCTAAGGTGGTTCATAGAGTGTCACTTGATTCTATCATCAATCGTCTTTTGCATCTTCGTTTTTTCTTTCTGCTCTCACTTTCGCTCCCGGTTTCTCCAATATCGGACAGTCGGTCTTCAAGGAGTAGGGATAACTTTCCAACTTGTCTCTTGCCTAAACTGTTTAATTTTTTATCTTTGTCAACGCACTTTTCTCTATCTCTGATCAACCTGTCAATGTCACGCAGTGTACTTCCGTCTCTGTCTCCTGATTCTCCTCTAACCACTTGATTCGATCATCAATCGTCTCTTGCATCTTCGTTTTTTCTTTTTGCTCTCACTTCCACTCCCAGTTTCTCCAATATCGGACAGTCGGTTCTTCAGGGAGTAGGGATAACTTTCCAACTTGTCTCTTGCCTGAACTGTTAAATTTTTTATCTTTGTCAACGCACTTTTCTCTATCTCTGATCAACCTGTCAATGTCATGCAGTGTACTTCCTTCTCTGTATCCTGAATCTTCTCCAACCACTTGATTCTATCATCAATCGTCTCTTGCATCTTCGTTTTTTCTTTCTGCTCTCACTTTCGCTCTCGGTTTCTCCATATCAAAGAGTCGGTTCTTCAGGGAGTTTTGTACAACGAACTTTTCCGCATCTATGAACATCTACCATTGTCATCTGGGTCTTAGACGGTTCATTTACCTTCTTCTAGAACTCGCAAGATGCCGTTGGCGTCGATTTCAACGGCCACTTCGATTTGGGGTACCCGGGGGATTCCCGTAAGATCGAATCCATCCAGCGTTTGGCCATTGAAAGTTCAACTTCACTAGATCATCAGACTAACACTATCAGTACTGAAAATCTGCAATTTTGAGTGGGTTTAATGCCTCTGACAATCTCAATGCCTATAGTCAACGTCCAAAAGTACCTATTCAATCCCACTGTATCCTAAGGAAGGGGCTACAGTAGGGAGGATTATGATCATCAGTTAGTATTCATAAACCACCATTAGAAAGAGAAGAATCCTGAAGAATGATAAAGCGCTGCTGCCTCTACAACCAGAAACTGTACTGTGACAAGTGACAATGTTAAGCCCGAAGGTGCGACTAAGATGGAGCGAGCGGAATATTCCGGAACAGTGCCTAACCTAATATAGAATCAGCCGTCGCCGCTAGGTGGCCAATTCAAGTCTGAATATTGGCGCCACTTTTAAATGATTTAATGCCTCATCTGGTGGTCGTAGACTTATATATATTCGGGGAACGTCCTTTGAAGGATTTCTGTAGTACAAGAAAATGTCTTTAGACGCTTGACAGAGACTTAAAAATAACGTAAAACCGCTTGGATGAGCTAAAAAACGACTTCGTTTGCCAGCAAGTAAAGGAAAACGTCCTCAAATGCCTGGACAAGTGACTTCACTACCAGGAAGGCTTGTGAAAGTACAAAATCCGAATTCTGTTTTAAGCTTTCTGGATTCTATCCTTCATGAATAAATGTTATCCTTCAAAGATAAGGCGAGAGCTATTTATGTCCGATTTAAATCTCGCGCCAATTAACTGAACTGTCTACGCGGCTCCTTATATACTCGACCGACCATAGATCCGGAAGATTCGCGAACCTTCGAATAACGAAGAGCAAGGTGGTTTTGGTAATATCGTTACGTTATTTATGGTTCAATATCAGGTTTACTCACCATGTAGATGCTTGACAGAGACTTAAAAATAACGTAAAACTGCTTGGATGAGTTAAAAAACGACTTCGTTTGCCTGCAAGTAAAGGAAAACGTCCTCAAATGCCTGGACAAGTGACTTCGCTACCAGGAAGGCTTGTGAAAGTACAAAATCCGGATTCTGGTTTAAACTTCCTGGATTCTATGCTTCGGGGATGAATTTTATCCTTCAAAGATAAGGCGAGAGCTATTTATGTCTGATTTAAATCTCCCGCCTGAATTGTCTACGCGGCTCCTTATATACTCGACCGACTATAGATCCGGAAGATTCGCGAACCTTCGAATAACGAAGAGCAAGGTGGTTTTGGTAATATCGTTACGTTATTTATGGTTCAATATCAGGTTTACTCACCATGTAGATGCTTGACAGAGACTTAAAAATAACGTAAAACTGCTTGGATGAGTTAAAAAACGACTTCGTTTGCCTGCAAGTAAAGGAAAACGTCCTCAAATGCTTGGACAAGTAACTTCACTACCAGGAAGGCTTGTGAAAGTACAAAATCCGGATTCTGTTTTAAACTTTCTGGATTCTATCCTTCGGGGATGAATTTTACCCTTCAAAGATAAGGCGAGAACTGTCTACGCGGCTTCTTATATACTCGACAGACCATAGATCCGGAAGATTCGCGAACCTTCGAATAACGAAGAGCAAGGTGATTTTGGTAATATCGTTACGTTATTTATGGTTCAATATCAGGTTTACTCACCATGTAGATGCTTGACAAAGACTTAAAAATAACGTAAACTGCTTCGATGAGTTAAAAAACGACTTCGTTTGCCTGCAAGTAAAGGAAAACGTCTTCAAATGCCTGGACAAGTGACTTCACTACCAGGAAGGCTTGTGAAAGTACAAAATCCGAATTCTGTTTTAAGCTTTCTGGATTCTATCCTTCATGAATAAATGTTATCCTTCAAAGATAAGGCGAGAGTTATTTATGTCCGATTTAAATCTCCCGCCTGAATTGTCTACGCGGCTCCTTATATACTCGACCGGCTATAGATCCGAAAGATTCGCGAACCTTCGAATAACGAAGAAGAGGTGGTTTTGGTAATATCGTTACGTTATTTATGGTTCAATATCAGGTTTACTTACCTTTGCCCTGCACTATTCAGCCCTGTTACTTTGCTAACTATTCATGGTGTGACGGAAATTTAATTAGCATAAGCGTGTTGTAGATAGGATTAAATAAAACGCCTCTATGTATATTTTCGTACGAAACAACTATATTTTATTTCCATAAGTCCATTTATTTACATAAATATTATTTATTTTACAATATCAAATTCAGATAATAGTTAAGTTTAAGTGACTTTGATATACATATAATGTAGAAGGGTCTTACGAATAGATAGTTTGAAAATGGGTTATTTTTGCTTATCGAGTCGATATCACATATACGACCATCTTTTATCAATGGTACAGAAATGCCAATACAAAAATACCAATCTTCACAATTAATTAACAAAAAAAAAGAGATCGTACAAAAGAAATGTATATATCTACTTTTACAGAGGGATAATATACATTATGTATAATTAATTATTTTTTACTTTTTATAATATTATAGTTGCCCAGTGTCATTATTTTTGTCAATGTTGGACAAGGCAACAACTTAGCTGTTGAGGTGTTACACCATTTACAGGCCGCATAAGAATTTAAAAGTAACCAAGCATTTAATGAAACCATTTAAGTATGATAAGAAAATGAAAAAAAAATAGTGATTAACTGTGTATGCTGATCCTGGAAACATCAAAAAAGATCTAAAACCATTGGATAGATAGTTGTTGGTGATTGTTTAGAATGTCCGTGCGCATCAGATGCAATTGAAAAATAATTTTTAAGTGCAACAGTTTAAGTTTCCAGAAAATTGGACAAAATCTGTAAAGAGTTTTTCCTCATTTTCTCGAAAACTGTTGGGAATATTGACAATTTTCTTTTAGCATTTACCTCGCAATCAAAAATAGAACAAATCATAAAGAATAACATTTAGTCGTAAAACGAAAAATAAAAGAGATATGGAAGATTTTTGAAAAATGAAAAAATTATTGGCTAAAATAATTTAAAAATTTTTTTTTTAAAAAAATTTAATTTTTTTTGGTTAATGGATAAATCGTCCAGAAAATTGGGAAAAACCTTTAAAGGATTTTTCCTCATTTTCTCGAAAACTATTGGGAATATTAAAAATTTTCTTTTAGCATTAAATTCGCAATCAAAATTAGAACAAATCTTAAGGAATAACATTTAGTCGTAAAACGAAAAATAAAAGAGTTATAGAAGATTTTTGAAAAATTAGAAAATTTTTGGGTCAAAAATTGAAAAAAATTTTTTTTTGAAAAAATTAATTTTTTTTTTGTTAATGGAAAAATCGTCCAAAAGACATTAAAAAAGTCTCATAAAACTTTTTCGAGAAATGTACCAAAAAAAAGTTATACCCAAAAAAACTTCCTCAAAAAATCCAAAGGGGTACCCATGGAAAAATGTTCATAATTTCGGTTTTTATTTTTTTTCTGGAAAATTATTGGTTCAAGAAAAAAATTGTTATAACAAAAGTTGTTTAGATTATTAACGCGCATCAGATGCAGTACCAAAATAATTTTTAACTTCAGCAGTTTTCCAGAAAATTGGGAAAAACCTTTAAAGGATTTTTCCTCATTTTCTCGAAAACTATTGGGAATATTGAAAATTTTCTTTTAGCATTAAATTCGCAATCAAAAATAGAACAAATCTTAAGGAATAACATTTAGTCGTAAAACGAAAAATAAAAGAGTTATAAAAGATTTTTGAAAAATTAGAAAATTTTTGGGTCAAAAATTGAAAAAAATTTTTTTTTGAAAAAATTAATTTTTTTTTTGTTAATGGAAAAATCGTCCAAAAGACATTAAAAAAGTCTCATAAAACTTTTTCGAGAAATGTACCAAAAAAAAGTTATACCCAAAAAAACTTCCTCAAAAAATCCAAAGGGGTACCCATGGAAAAATGTTCATAATTTCGGTTTTTATTTTTTTTCTGGAAAATTGTTGGTTCAAGAAAAAAATTGTTATAACAAAAGTTGTTTAGATTATTAACGCGCATCAGATGCAGTACCAAAATAATTTTTAACTTCAGCAGTTTTCCAGAAAATTGGACAAAACCTTTAAAGGGTTTTTCCTCATTTTCTCGAAAACTATTCAGAATATGGAAAATTCTCTTTTAGCATTGGATTACTAGTCAAAAATAGAACAAATCATTAAAAATGACATTTAGCCGTAGATCAAATAATAAAGAAGTTATGGGAGATTTTATAAAAAATTAAAAAATTTTTGGGTGAAAAATTTAAAAAAAAAATTGAAAAAATTATTTTTTTTTTTTGGCAAATTGATAAATCGAGTAAAGCACTTCACAAAAGTCTTATAAAACTTTTTTAAAAAATGTACCTAGAAAAAGTTATACCCAACTTTCCGAAAATATTCTTCCTCAAAAAATTCAAAGGGGTACCCCTGGAAAAATGTTCATAATTTTGGTTTTTATTTTTTTTCTGGAAAACTACTGGATGAAGAAAAAAATTGTTAAAACAAAAGCTGTTTGGAATTCTAATGTGCATCAAATTCAATAAAAAAATAATTTCTAACCTCAACAGTTTTCCAGAAAATTGGGAAAAACCTCTTAACAGTTTTTCTTCATTTTCTCGAAAAATATTGGCGATATTGAAAATTTTCTTTTAGCATTGGATTACTAGTCAAAAATAGAACAAAACATTAAGAATAACATTTAGCCGTAGATCGAATAATAAAGAAGTTATGGGGGATTTTATGAAAAATTAAAAAAATTTTGGGTAAAAAATTAAAAAAAAAAAAAAATTGAAAAAATTGATTTTTTTTTTGGCAAATTGATAAATCGAGTAAAGCACTTCACAAAAGTCTTATAAAACTTTTTTGAAGAATGTACCTAGAAAAAGTTATACCCAACTTTCCCAAAAAAAAATATTCTTCCTCAAAAAATTCAAAGGGGTACGTACCCCTGGAAAAATGTTCAAGAAAGTCTCCCAAAAGAAATTCCTCACAAAACAATTATTTTGCGAGACTTGAAGAGCAATTTACGACTAACCCACAGTTGGTTAGGCACTTGGTCCAATAAGATGGCCAGCGAGATCACCGGATCTGACCCCACTAGATTTTTTAAATTTGGGGACATCTTTAGGTCAAATTTCAGAATAACAGTTAAAAATGTGATGAAAGCTACAATACAAAGGGTACAAATATGTAAGGATAATGGAAATAAAAAACATTAGGAAAAAAATAACATTTAAATAAAAAGCAGTTAATGATGACATTAAAAAAATGGTAATTAAATGTCCTATAATTTCTAAATATAACCACACTTAGCTAAAGCAATTGCTAACGTGGAGTCCATAGCCATCTAGTTGATTTACAATAAAATCACTTTTAACTGTCACTTGTGAATTAAACGTCAACTTGTGATATGTCTTGTGATAATATAGCATTTTAATTTTTTATTCAAGGCATTTTAATAGTTAGTGAGAACACCATAAAAATGCCTTGAATAGTTTTTATATTATCCTACCTAGAACATATGTCTGCAAGTAATGACTGTCCTGGAAACCTAAAGTGCTGTAGCTCAGCAACTATTTGAGATAAAAAATTGCTTTATGTATTGAAATGATCTTTATGAATCCCTTTAAACCCTCCAGAAGAAATATTTTTAAAATTATTGCAGTGGCACTTAAAATCTCTGGTTAAAGATTCTTTGGTCACCCCTTGGACTGTTCTAGGACCGTGGCTCACAAAACTCACTCTAACTCAGCGAGTTCTTAATCCAGAAAAAGCGTTCGCATATTAAATTATTCACTGAAGAACGCTCTAACTGTGAGTGAAAACCATATAAAAATGCCTTGAATAGTCTTTGAATTATCCTGCCTAGAACATATGTCTGCAAGAAATGAGTGTCCTGTAAACCTAAAGTGCTGTAGCTCAGCAACTATTTGAGGTAAAAAATTGCTTTATGTATCAAAAACATCCTTATGAATCCCTTTACACCCTTCTGAAGTAACATCCTTAATATTATTGCAGTTGCACTCTAATAACTCCCCAATAAAACAAGTAAATAATTATGAATTCGTCGAAATAATATAGATTTTACTTAACTACCATTATTAGTTTTAAAACATACATTTCTATCGAAATATGCAGAATTAAGGTAATTTCCCTTTAAACCGAAAGTGACAGAACACCATTGAATATACCAAAAAATGCCTCTTGACTTTTTTTACCCTCATACCAAGTTTTTCTTTATTTAATGAATCACTAATGCGAGATTTTTAGTACAATAGATTTACCATGATACACCTTAATTAAACACGAATATAAATCATTGAGATTCAATTGTTATAAGGGGTACGTACCCCTGGAAAAATGTTCATAATTTTGGTTTTTATTTTTTTTCTGGAAAACTACTGGATGAAGAAAAAAATTGTTAAAACATAAGCTGTTTGGAATTCTAATGTGCATCAAATTCAATAAAAAAATAATTTCTAAGTGCAACAGTTTTCCAGAAAATTGGGAAAAACCTTTAAAGAGTTTTTCCTCATTTTCTCGAAAACTGTTGGGAATATTGAAAATTTTCTTTTAGTATTTACTTCGCAATCAAAAGTAGAACAAATCATAAAGAATAACATTTAGCCGTAAATCGAATAATAAAAGAGTTATGGAAGGTTTTTGAAAAATGAAAACATTTTTGGGTAGAAAATTGAAAAAGTCTTATAAAACTTTTTTAAAAAATGTACAAGAAAAAAGTTATTCATTTTTATTCCAGGCAATTGATGACGTATTTTTTGTTTTTAATTTTCCAGGCAATTTAAGTGGAATAAAGAATCATTTTTCGTTTATTCCAGGCAATGGGAGACATTTCGTATTTTTATTCCAGCTATTTAATGACGTCACTCTTCTGATCCATTTATTGTAATAAAAAGTTCTACTGCCTGGAAGGGTTTAATTTTTATTCCAGGCAATTGATGACGTATTTTTTGTTTTTAATTTTCCAGGCAATTTAAGTGGAATAAATAGTCATTTTTCGTTTTTTCCAGGCAATGGGAGACATTTCGTATTTTTATTCCAGGCAATTAATGTTCTCAATGTTCTGATCCTTTGATTGTAATGAAAAAAATTATACTGCCTAGAAAAGTGTAAATTTTATTCCAGGAAATTGACGACGTAATTTATTGGAATAAAGAGTCATTTTTAATTTTTTCCAGGCATTTCATATTAATATTACAGGCATTTAATGACGTCAATGTTTCGATCCTTTCATTGTATTAAAAAATAAGTTCTACTGCCTGAAATAGTTTAATTTTTATTCCAGGCAATACAGACGTGTATTTTTTAACCCAGAAAGTTGATGACGTGAGTTTTAGGCAGTTGGGGTAGAAAAAATATTTTTTTTTTAAAATTTAAGAACTAATAATAAAAATTCGAAATGACTCCGACAGGATGCAATGGTAAAAACGGCCCTTAAAAAAAAACAAAAATGCCTAAAAATTTGTGCAAAAATTAAGAAAAAATTAGTTTGTTAACTGCCTGGAATAAGGACAAATTTCCTCTCAAAAAAAAAAGAGACTTAAATGCAAAAATGCATTTTATTATTTAAATTAAACAAAAAATCCCAAAACCTAAAATGTCCCAATTTACCCGAAAATAACATCTACTGGAATTCGATAATCGTCCATTATAATGTACCCTTGACTAATTTAATGTGAAATTTTAACACAATATTCTACAAATACCAGAACGCACAAACCTACAATAATGATCAACTTCATAAAATAACCTTCAAAAATGAAAAATAAAAAAAATATATGAAAATTAAACACTTAACGATTTTTTATGCAGCCTGTACGATGAAAGAATCACATTATAAAAAACACAAAAATTTAATTCTTATTTGGTCTTAAAATTTACAGTAAACATTATATTAAATAATACAATATTTCGTATTATTAATCCCAAGAAGGTATTTTTTTTGTGGATTACTTTACATTTAAAAAAATTAACTAAAATTATTATTGGAGTGCTACAATGGCAATTGGGACGAAAATACAAACTGCCCTTAACAATATAAAGTTTTAACAATTTTTTTTTGATCCGTATTTTAATAATAATAGCCTAACAATAAAAAAGATGACAATTAGATCTATACAAATAGAACAAGAAATCAGCCTTGTTACGAAAACTTAGTAGTACTCAATGCAATCGATACAACGCTTAAAATGTTTCATCAAATGTATTAAAAAAAATGTTACTTATACTATAAAAGGTGCCTACGTTTATTAAATAAATTAGAGCGATTTTCTTTTAGTCGACCTTAATTGGGACACGTAATTAATTGTTTAGAAATACCGAGGTTTAAAAAATCTTGATGTTCTATCACAGAAGCCTTTCATAGCAATTTCATTGTCCTTATATTTGTCTAGTGTGTTGTTTTTTGTCTTTATATATTTCCATTATTCCATTCATCTCTTTGTTTGTCTTCCTATTATCCTATTATCTGTTAACCGAAAGTAACCACAATTTTCTTGTTTTTTATGGAACCCTGTATATTTTTTACGTCATTTGCTGCGCATGTTCTTTTCAAAGATATATCGTAAAATGACATTTAATTGACAAGTGACAGTTAAAAGTGATTTTAACGTAAATCATTTAGATGGCTATAAGCACCTAAGTAGTAATTATTTTAGTTAAGTGTGGTGGTATTTGGAAATTGTGATTTAACATTAACTGTTTTATTTAGATATTTTAAAAACTGCGATAGAAATCGAACATTTTATTTAATATAAAGAAAATCCATTTAGTTGTGCTTAGTTCTTAACATTATAAAAATATAAAATAATTTAACATTATCGTCTAAAAGTCTCCCAAAAGAAATTCCTCACAAAACAATTATTTTGCGAGACTTGAAGAGCAATTTACGACTAACCCACAGTTGGTTAGGCACTTGGTCCAATAAGATGGCCAGCGAGATCACCGGATCTGACCCCACTAGATTTTTTAAATTTGGGGACATCTTTAGGTCAAATTTCAGAATAACAGTTAAAAATGTGATGAAAGCTACAATACAAAGGGTACAAATATGTAAGGATAATGGAAATAAAAAACATTAGGAAAAAAATAACATTTAAATAAAAAGCAGTTAATGATGACATTAAAAAAATGGTAATTAAATGTCCTATAATTTCTAAATATAACCACACTTAGCTAAAGCAATTGCTAACGTGGAGTCCATAGCCATCTAGTTGATTTACAATAAAATCACTTTTAACTGTCACTTGTGAATTAAACGTCAACTTGTGATATGTCTTGTGATAATATAGCATTTTAATTTTTTATTCAAGGCATTTTAATAGTTAGTGAGAACACCATAAAAATGCCTTGAATAGTTTTTATATTATCCTACCTAGAACATATGTCTGCAAGTAATGACTGTCCTGGAAACCTAAAGTGCTGTAGCTCAGCAACTATTTGAGATAAAAAATTGCTTTATGTATTGAAATGATCTTTATGAATCCCTTTAAACCCTCCAGAAGAAATATTTTTAAAATTATTGCAGTGGCACTTAAAATCTCTGGTTAAAGATTCTTTGGTCACCCCTTGGACTGTTCTAGGACCGTGGCTCACAAAACTCACTCTAACTCAGCGAGTTCTTAATCCAGAAAAAGCGTTCGCATATTAAATTATTCACTGAAGAACGCTCTAACTGTGAGTGAAAACCATATAAAAATGCCTTGAATAGTCTTTGAATTATCCTGCCTAGAACATATGTCTGCAAGAAATGAGTGTCCTGTAAACCTAAAGTGCTGTAGCTCAGCAACTATTTGAGGTAAAAAATTGCTTTATGTATCAAAAACATCCTTATGAATCCCTTTACACCCTTCTGAAGTAACATCCTTAATATTATTGCAGTTGCACTCTAATAACTCCCCAATAAAACAAGTAAATAATTATGAATTCGTCGAAATAATATAGATTTTACTTAACTACCATTATTAGTTTTAAAACATACATTTCTATCGAAATATGCAGAATTAAGGTAATTTCCCTTTAAACCGAAAGTGACAGAACACCATTGAATATACCAAAAAATGCCTCTTGACTTTTTTTACCCTCATACCAAGTTTTTCTTTATTTAATGAATCACTAATGCGAGATTTTTAGTACAATAGATTTACCATGATACACCTTAATTAAACACGAATATAAATCATTGAGATTCAATTGTTATCACAAGAAAAACGTAAGTCCGAGCTACCTTAAGAGGGGCGAAACTCGTATCTTCTAAACTCATTAATAAGTCCTAATTACGTCTGAAAGAAAATCGCCCCAACTCCACCCGCTTTACTAAGTAAGTTTACAAATAATAAATCACATGCTGCATTTGTTTAATAAAGTTGTTCCTGGATTAATCACATTTCATTGGCTAACATAAACGATTCCCGAATAAATTAATGAGTAAACTGGAGTAGAAACCCACCCGAAATAATGCGTTAATTAATTAAAAAAAAAGACTCACACATTTACAAATAATTCGTGTGTGGTTCTTTATGGTTCTCGATTGTTAAAGGGTTAGTTAGGACGCCCGCTTCGGGGGGCGTCAGTGGGTTCTCTTGGTTCGAATTGATGTAGATGAGTCGGTTTGTGACGTTGGTACCGGGCTGTAGGTTCGATACGATGTTAGCCAACGTGGGGGTACCCGGGTAATCTGGCGGCGGCGAGACCCTTTTGGGCACGTTTGCTGCTCCTTCTGCCCCGCTGTCACCCTGAATTCGAATAAAATCCGCATTAGGGGAGGGGGGGGGGGGGGGGGTAATCAAATATAGTCGAAGTAAAACGTAATCCAATATATTTTTAAAATTTAAAAATAAACTGGTTTTATCGGTCTTTTTGCTGATGGTACACTTATTTCCTAAATAAAACCTAAAATATATGACTTGTTACCAGTAGATATTAGAAATATACAAATTTTCTTGATAAAATGTAAATCTTATATAGTCACTAACTACGCAATTTTTGAAAATCTGTTTTGAAGATTAAAAAAAGAAATTTGATGTATATGTATGTAAGCAGATAATTTAAAACACCCAGTTTATACCACCAAAATGTTAAGTCAGCAGTATGGCCGAGCTAAGGTCAAATATCGCCATAAGGAAAAACTGCTGCGACTGTTTAATGAGTATGAGAGATTCTTCGGTCGCGTTCATATAAAAATTACGTCATCTGTAAAGTAGTCGGCTTAATAAATTGGATTTTTGGGAATAGTGACTTTTATTTGGGGTGTAAATACCAAATAACCCTTCTAGTGTTTACATGTAAAGAATAGGTGTAGGTATAGTTTTAGTTCATAATGATACAATTAGAAATTTATTAAAATTCAAGGTATTATTTGAATATACTCTAATAAATTATAATAGATTTAAGTAAATTTATATGGCACATACAGCTGTTCATTCAGCTAGGTGCTTTACAAAAAATATATTAAGTGCTATCTGTTCATGTCAAAAAAATGTATTAATAATGGACAATAATATATAAAATTGAAATATGAAAAATCTATACAATAAAAATGAAATATTTACATTTTTCCTCACTGGAGTACCTGGAAGAAACATAATAATTTTTATCTTATTGGCAACTAAATATCTCGATTTTTTGTGGCTAAAATGTTGCAATTATTAATTTCTAGGGTACTTCAAAGGCTTCTGAATCAACTATTAGGAAAATTTTTAAATATATACACTAGACATTAAAATATTGACAATTTTCTCACTGGAGTACCTGGAAGAAACATAATAATTTGTCTGTTATTGGCAACTGAATATCTCGATTTTTTGTGGCTAAAATGTTGTAACTATTGATTTCTAGGGTACTTCAAAGGCTTTTGAATCAACTACTGAGAAATTTTTTTAAACATATACACTAGACATTAAAATATTGATAATTTTCTCACTGGAGTACCTGGAAGAAAGAAAATAGTTTGTCTCTTATTGGCAACTAAATATCTCGATTTTTTGTGGCTAAAATGTTGTAAATATTGATTTCAAAGGTACTTCAAGGACTTTTGAATCAACTATTAAGAAAATTTCTTAAATAGATGCACTAGACATTAAAATATTGACAATTTTCTCACTGGAGTACCTGGAAGAAACAAAATAATTCGTCTCTTATTGGCAACTGAATATCTTGATTTTTTGTGGCTAAAATGTTGCAATTATTGATTTCTAGGGTACTTCAAAGGCTTTTGAAACCACTATTGAGAAAATTTCTTAAATAGATGCACTAGACATTAAAATATTGACAATTTTCTCACTGGAGTACCTGGAAGAAAGAAAATAGTTTGTCTCTTATTGGCAACTGAATATCTCGATTTTTTGTGTATAAAATGTTGTAATTATTGATTTCTAGGGTACTTCAAAGGCTTCTGAATCAACTACTAAGAAAATTTCTTAAATATATGCACTAGACATTAAAATATTGATAATTTTCTCACTGGAGTACCTGAAAGAAACAAAATAGTTTGTCTCTTATTGGCAACTGAATATCTCGATTTTTTGTGGCTAAAATGTTGTAACTATTGATTTCTAGGGTACTTCAAGGACTTTTCAATCAACTATTGAGAACATTTTTTAAATATATGCACTAGACATTAAAATATTGACAATTTTCTCACTGGAGTACCTGGAAGAAACAAAATAATTCGTCTCTTATTGGCAACTGAATATCTTGATTTTTTGTGGCTAAAATGTTGAAATTATTGATTTCTAGGGTACTTCAAAGGCTTTTGAAACCACTATTGAGAAAATTTCTTAAATAGATGCACTAGACATTAAAATATTGACAATTTTCTCACTGGAGTACCTGGAAGAAAGAAAATAGTTTGTCTCTTATTGGCAACTGAATATCTCGATTTCTAGTGGCTAAAATGTTGCAATTATTGATTTCTAGGGTACTTCAAAGGCTTTTGAATCAACTACTGAGAAAATTTCTTAAATATATACACTAGACCTTAAAATATTGACAATTCTCACTGGAGTACCTGGAAGAAGCATAATAATTTGTCTGTTATTGGCAACTGAATATCTTGATTTTTTGTGGCTAAAATGTGGTAATTATTAATTTCTAGGGTACTTCAAGGACTTTTGAATCAACTATTGAGAAATTTTTTTAAACATATACACTAGACATTAAAATATTGATAATTTTCTCACTGGAGTACCTGGAAGAAACAAAATAATTTGTCTCTTATTGGCAACTGAATATCTTGATTTTTTGTGGCTAAAATGTTGTAAATATTGATTTCAAAGGTACTTCAAGGACTTTTGAATCAACTATTGAGAAATTTTTTTAAACATATACACTAGACATTAAAATATTGACAATTTTCTCACTGGAGTACCTGGAAGAAACAAAATAGGTCTCTGTATATTAATCGAGTAACCTTAATGAAGAATGTTGTAATTGCTTACTTACCAAATATCCTAATATCTTAATAACCATCCATGACAGGTCAAGTAATTCTACTTTTATTTAACATTTAAATTATAATTTGTCAAAAAATGTTTCGGTTTTTTTTTCACAATGTCGTTTGAGTGCGTAAAGTAATTTGGTTTTCTTCGGTAGTAGAAAAAATTTTGTATGTTACACGCGTGTAAAATCCTTTTTTTACTCATGGGAATTGGCAAATTTTCCATTCATAAAAAAGGATCATTTTACCCACTTGTTACGTAAATAACTACATTTTTACAAAAAAATGTAATATAAAAATAATAAAATACGCATATTATTGGATATACCCTGTATATTATTGTACAAAAAGGAACATATAAGAGTATTGAATTTCATTTCGTCATTTCCCTTTTAAGAAACTGCTGATTAGGGTATTATAATCAATCAAACAGTTTTTGATGCTCTCAGTCTTTTAAAGACTTTCGAATCGAGATATTCGATAATTAAAAGTTTACTCGTTGCTTGTATTAAAACAGTTGTTTTATTTAATGCCCTTTTCCTATTATAAAACTTAATACATACTTACTTCCTGTCAAACTTTTTATTTCTCATTTCAAGTAGTCCAAAAGTCAAGTAGTTCGATTTTTATTTGACATTCAATTTATAATTTGTCAAAAAATGTTTCGACGTTTTTTTTTCACCATAATGTCGTTTGAGTGCATAAAGTAATTTGGTATTTTTTTTTAATGTTTTCTTCGTTAGTAGAAAAAATGTTTGTACGTTACACGCGTGTAAAATCTCTTTTTTTTTATTCATGGGAAATGGAAAATTTTCCATTCATAAAAAAGGATCATTTTACGCACTTGTTACGTAAATAACTACTTTTTTTGTAATAAAAATAATAAAATTCGCATACTTACTTCCTGTCAGACTTTATTTCTCATTTCGTACGCTTCGGCGTACTGATAGTTGGCAGCTGCTGTAGACGGCCCCGTGGCTATCGGATAATAGTCTGGTTAGTTAAAAAATTAACTTTAGTACATGGTTCTGTGTGTGTTCTTACATAAAACAATTGAATTATATATAAAAAAACAAAAAAAATTGTAATAAGTTATTTACAAAAAGAAGCTTGCTATGGAACGTTTAAAACGCACACAAAAACACATACAAGAAATCGGCAAAAAAAGCTCAAGCATGCGTGCCTTATTTAATTATTTTAAGCATAAGCAATTATTGTAATATAGACAGGCAACACAGAACTGTATAGGGATATAAAACGGTATTTTTCCGACATTCCTTAACAAATTTCTTTTAAAAAGTAGTTTGAAATTCAGAGGAAAGATTCCAGTAGAAAATAGAGGAAAATTGAGAGAGTGCTTAACCGAGAACATTTTAGAATATGGCTTTTGGAACACTTAAAAACAGGCACGATAGACCTGAAAGAAGACTTTTTAAGATAGAGATCTCTTGCAGATTCACCTGAAAAAAGGTTGCGTTTGGGCTCGCAACCAATACCAATGTCCCACCAACCATATAAATATAACCGCTTACACTAGTGTTGTAAAAATCCGGATTCATTCAATATCCGAACAGTATTGATTCGGATGAATGGAAAATTCGGTTTTTTCATCCGGATTAATTCATCCGCTCGATGTCTCGCCCGTTCGGAAAATTATGTCATAATTCGGGCTCGATGCTCGACCGTCCGATAAACGTTTTTTATAGCTGTTTTTCGAATATAAGGTATGCATTAGGCAACCCATTAGACATTTCGTTTTTACGGATTTCTACATGATGTTAAAACTAAAATAGCTAATTATCATTCACTAATTATCATATATTATTTGGAGGAGCTGATTCATAAACGGTAAGGTCGTAAACACAAATTTTTCGTGAATAGTCATTGGGCTAACATCTGAGCACGGAATCTGCAACACAGACTGTAAGTCAAATGTTACTGAGCAAAAACTTTCTTCTCTTGTAGCCCTATCCTTATCTTTAATTTTTTCTGCATTGCAGTCATCCTTTCTTCTTAGACGACTCAGGTAAATCTCGTCATATTCCTGTTGTTGGTCTGCTGTCACTAATTTTTTCTTATTTTTTTCGCACTTCTGGCAGATATCCTTTTTGGGTTTAAAAAAGGATAAATTATACTCTTTTCCAAAAATTCGTTTGTAAGTAATAAACGAGGCAGCTTTTTTATTTTCTTGTCCACATTTCTCTTGATATAAAGAGTACATCTTTGATATTGAAAGTGTGCTATCCAAATATTTCTTTTTTGATGATTTCCGTGTGTAATGGGATTCAATTGTCGGGAAACTTTCAATGTGTAATTTCACGTCGATAACAATACTGTCAGGAGTTTTGTTCCCAGGTTTAGATTTTCCTCTTTTAACTTCTCCAATGTAGGTGCATCCAAGATTGTTTTCTGTTTAATTTAAGCATTTAAACATTCCATTGTCACTTACCTGCATTTATTATTTCTCCAGAAGAACTATCTGAAGGTGGTGTTTTATTCCGGCAAAAATTGTGAGAAATTTCACTCTCTTGGCTTTTCTGACAAAAGCTAACATAATTCTAGAACTCATTTTGTTGATAAAATAAAACCAAAAACCGTCCAAAACTAACTAACGATCTGATCACTATCGGAACATGCTACCAAATAATAACAAAATAAATAATGTTCTCTAACCTCACTTATTATTGGACTTAATGGATTTTTTCTGAGTGTCAAATAATTTATAAACCAATTAAGTGCACTTAATAGATTTTTCCTGAATAATATTTAGTCTCTCCGGACTTAATAACTTGGAAGCTAGACGTATCTCTTCTATTTGAACTATATTGGACTTAACGGGTATTTAGTATGATAGGTTATATTTAAATAGACTTGGCTATGCAAAAAAACGATTTTTTGAAAAAAGTGGACTTTGAAAAACGTGGTTTTCTTTGTACGCCCACCATATACTATTCTGTTTACAAAAGGGAGAAAATTTCGGCATTTAAAAAAATTAATATTTAAGATTTACATATTTAGTTTTTAAACTCGATTACTACACAAGCGAGTAACTACTTAAAATATGCACATCGATAATTCATTAATAAAAGCAAAAAGCAGAGTAAATTAAAAAAAAAATAAATAAAATAATATAAAATACATACATTTACTACCTTTACCTTTGGGAGCCTGATAATGACCCCGTCCCTCCCCGTAACCGGGTCGTGGGCCCCCAGTTTGGCTCCCCGCCGGTCTGCCCCCCCTCTCAGGACGATTTCTGCCCACCCCGGACTGCGGCACTGGTACCTGGTGCCTCCCTGGCCCGCCATGGTGGTACCGCTGTAGAATTGCACGAAATTTTTCGTTTAAAAAAAGGTCCATAAATTAAATTTAATTTAATTAAAAGTGTGGATTAAAAGGTAGGTTTCAGCTTCCCAACAATATAATTATTGAGGGCTGTTATGGCATATCATAAAATATAATTAACAATTGAAACTAGGCAGTTAATATATAATGTTTACTAAAACTAACAACTATTAACATAACAATCAAGTGACACGAATACTTAAAAATGCAATTAAAATATTTAAAAAAATAATAATATACCTGTCTATATTAAATCGTAAATGTTTGTTAACTATTAATGCAATATTATAAAAAAATGAGGGATTAAAAATGTCCTTAAGAGGCCAAGGAATGTCTATACAATGTCTATTTCTAGTAGCTGCTTGATGTATGTATATTTTAGCATTAAATATTACCTTGTTAAACATAAATAGTGGTCATAGATTGTTAAGAGTCTAGTAGCAAAAACGATGTAATGTAAATCTTAGCATATATTTTCGAAAATTTGGACTTGTTTTTGAAGTACATCCTTGAAACTTTCCAGTTTATTATAATTTATGATTTCCTTACAGGTAGTTTTTGAATCAAGTCTTTTAGTGCAATAGAACAGAATTTATCCTCCAAAAGCAACATTTTTCACATAAAAAAACCCAAAATTGCACAAAATTTTCACTTTCTTTTGGAGTAGGTTCTTGAAACTTTCCAGTTTATTATAATTTATGATTTCCTTACTGGTAGTTTTTGAATCAAGCCTTTAAGTACAATAGAACAGAATTTGTCCTCCAAAAGCAACATTTTTCACATGAAAAAACCCAAAATGTTCACTTTTTTTTAGAGTAGATCCTTGAAACTTTCCATGTTATTATAATTCATGGTTTCCTTACTGGTAGTTTTTAAATGAAGTCTCTAAGTACAATAGAACAGAATTTATCCTCCAAAAGCAACATTTTCCACATGAAAAAATCGAAAATTGCCCAAAATTTTCACTTTTTTTTGGAGTAGATTCTTGAAACTTTCCAGTTTATTATAATATATGGTTTCCTTACTGGTAGTTTTTAAATCACCTCTTTAAGTACTATAGAACAGAATTTGTTCCCAAAAAGCAACATTTTTCACATGAAAAAACCCAAAATTGCCCAAAATTTTCACTTTTTTTTGGAGTAGAACCTTGAAACATTTTAGTTTATTATAATTCATGGTTTCCTTAACGGTAGTTTTTAAATCACTTCTCTAAGTTCAATAGAACAGAATTTGTCCCCCAAAAGCAACATTTTCCACATCAAAAAATCCAAAATTGCCCAAAATTTTGACTTTTTTTTGGAGTAGATCCTTGAAACTTTCCAGTTTATTATAATTCATGGTTTCCTTACCGGTAGTTTTTAAATCACCTCTCTAAGTACAATAGAACAGAATTTGTCCCCCAAAAGCACCATTTTCTACATGAAAAAATCCAAAATTGCCCAAAATTTTGACTTTTTTTTTGGAGTAGATCCCTGAAACTTTCCAGTTTATTACAATTCGTGGTTTCCTTACTGGTAGTTTTTAAATCACCTCTCTAAGTATAATAGAACAGAATTTGTCCCCCAAAAGCAGTTTTTCACATGAAAAAATCCAAAATTGCTCAAAATTTTCACTTTTTTTTTGGAGTAGATCCTTAACACTTTCCAGTTTATTATAATTTATGGTTTCCTTAACGGTAGTTTTTAAATTACTTCTCCAAGTACAATAGAACAGAATTTGTCCCCCAAAAGCAACATTTTCCACATGAAAAAACCCAAAATTGCCCAAAATTTTCACTTTTTTTTGGAGTAGATCCTTGAAACATTTTAGTTTATTATAATTCATGGTTTCCTTACCGGTAGTTTTTAAATCACTTCTCTAAGTATAATAGAACAGAATTTGTCCCCCAAAAGCACCATTTTCCACATGAAAAAATCCAAAATTGCCCAAAATTTTCACTTTTTTTTAAAGCAGGTTCTTGAAACTTTCCAGTTTATTATAATTCATGGTTTCCTTACTGATAGTTTTAAAATCAAGTCTCTAAGTACAATAGAACAGAAGTTATCCTCCAAAAGCAACATTTTTGACATGAAAAAAACCAAAGTTGCCCAAAATTTTCACTTTTTTTAAAGCAGGTTCTTGAAACTTTCCAGTTTATTATAATTTATGGTTTCCTTACTGATAGTTTTAAAATCAAGTCTCTAAGTACAATAGAACAGAAGTTATCCTCCAAAAGCAACATTTTTGACATGAAAAAAACCAAAATTGCCCAAAATTTTGACTTTTTTTGGGAGTAGATCCTTGAAACTTTCCAGTTTATTATAGTTCATGGTTTCCTTAACGGTAGTTTTTAAATCACTTCTCTAAATTCAATAGAACAGAATTTGTGCCCCAAAAGCAACATTTTCAACATGAAAAAATCCAAAATTGCCCAAAATGTTGACTTTTTTTTGAGTAGATCCTTGAAACTTTCCAGTTTAATATAATTCATGGTTTCTGTTGCGAACAACGCAATCATTTATTTTAATTTTAACTTAAATATGTTTGCATATCTTCCTTTCTCACATTGCTTTTTACGTAGTCTAATCGGCACGACAAAGCTGTGCCAAGTCAAAAGAAAATCTATAAATAACGGAGTCAAAGAAGCCGCCCCGTTTAAGTTTTGCCGTCGTACAAAAAAAGGTTACCGGGAACCAAGCAGCGCGATGCAAAAATCTAATATTGACCGATCAGTGTTCCAGCAGTCGAGTTACTGACAAAAGCTCAAGAGGGTCTCAACCCGCCTAATCGTTTCTTTTACGATTTTCACGTGCCCTTAATGTTTTGTTTTTAAAATTAATAGTTTCTGCCCCAAGAAACTTTTATACAAGTTATCAGTTAAAGGGTTTTTAATTATGAAGTTAATTAAACCTGTGAACGAGTCAGTTCAATCAATTTAATCATGAAAACCGTAAATTTCTAGCCTGGAAGAATTACAAGTTGGTAACCTTTCTGCTGGGTGACTAAGTATACAGATTGGGTCTTTGTAGCTTTGTACTCTTTGTAATGTCAAATATGTAGTAAAGCAAACAAACAAGTGTTAAAGGTGCAAGTAAACAAAAAGAAGTGAGTGCAAACAACCTGTAAAAAGTGAAAACAAAAAGTGTCCTGTTTGGAGTATAAATACTGGAATTAACGGACTACTGTAAGTGTTTTGAAACTATTTTTATGTAATAACTATTTTGTGCCAACTGTGTTTACTTTGGCTTTGACATAATTCGTTGCAAATGTCAACATTTTTGTAATTATTTAGTTTTAGTTTGTAGCTTTCATAAAGTTAAGGTTTTTATGAATGAATGAGAGAGGGTGCATGTGAATTCTGTTAAATATTTTGGTATCCAATGTTGCCACATTTATTTCTTGGAAATTAAATAATTAGTTTGTTTGTGTATAAAGCGGTTTTTTATTCAAAGTTGCCACCCAGTGTCCTAAATAATACAGTTGCTATTGTATGGAAAAAATAGATGCTTTCTGATAAAGCTTGATATTGGAATCAGTTTCTAATATATCTGTACGGTGGGAATTTCACCTCCCACACGTAACAGTTTCCTTACTGGAGGTTTTTAAATCAAGTCTCTAGGTACAATAGAACAGAATTTGTCCCCCAAAAGCACCATTTTCCACATGAAAAAACCCAAAATTGCCCAAAATTTTGACTTTTTTTTGGAGTAGATCCTTGAAACTTTCCAGTTTATTATAATTCATGGTTTCCTTACTGGAGGTTTTTAAATCAAGTCTCTAGGTACAATAGAACAGAATTTGTCCCCCAAAAGCAACATTTTCCACATGAAAAAATTCAAAATTGCCCAAAATTTTGACTTTTTTTGGAGTAGATCCTTGAAACTTTCCAGTTTATTATCATTCATGATTTCCTTACTGGCAGTTTTCAAATCAATTATCTAAGTACAATAGAACACATTAACATTAAATTTAAAGAAGACTAAAATTTATTATAGTCAGCAAAGAAAACTTTAAAAATATACCAGTGCCAGAAATAACAGAAATAATTGATCATTATGAATGAAAAAGAAAAAATCCACTCCCACTAGAGCAAGAACAAATAAATATTTTAAATAAACAAACTACAGTAATCTCTTTAAAATGACAATAAATATAAAAAAAAACAAACTCACCATTCTTCGAAGCGTGTTCATCGGTCTCCGAAGGGTGTCGCTAATGCGTCTGGCCGGGGGTTTTTTCGGATTCGACGAGGGCGTGTGCACGGCGCAACATTTAATAAACAACCCCATGAAAATAATGAAGGCCACGCCCAAGAGAAGCACCGCCCACCAATACACCGTGACCCACTGCGCAACCGTCGAAAGCGTTTTTTTATCCAATAGGAAATTCATCAGGCGAACTAGCGGGCCGTCGGCATCCACGGCGCGACATTTGAGAAAAACGTCACAGTATCCCTAAAAAAAAAACAAAACACATCGAGTTGGAAGACATATATCTTATAACATCGTTAAGGTGAAAAGGATCTATGGTTACGCGTGTTTCGTTCATAGTGTAAGGCACTGTCAGGGCTCAAATCATAATTATAAAGTGGCTAAACTCAGAAACGCCTTAAAAGCACCCACACTAATTTCCTATGATCGAGCTTTCGTTTCCATACCAGTATATTAGTTTTAACTATTCAATGCTTAATTTTGTTTTTACCATTTAATAAAGAAGCTGAGGTAGTTTCATACTGGAATTAATTCGCAGGAGTGCAAGCTCGTTCAATTCCAGTAAAATCTACCGTCTTGCAAACATATTCAACAGTGCACGATTAAATTGCCTACTAAGTCTCCCGATTTATCTCCGAGTGATTTTTTCCTTTAGGGAGAAAATTACTAGACGTGCTCCTAGTTTAAACGAACTTCGATACCAAAAGTGACGCTGCATAATATTCCAGAACTCAACTATTGCACACGCTTTAACATACTATTGAATTTCCTATAATCGGGCTTTCGTTTCCATACCGGTATATTAGTTTTCACAATTCAATGTTTATTAATTTAACTTTTTCAGAGAAAATTCAACATATAAATGATTATACTTACTTGATAATTATCACAGGGTGATCCGGGTCTTAAACTAATACCCCCAAAAGGCAACCCGACTTTGTCGGCAAACTCGCTGGTACTTCGACAAATGTCGGTGCCGTTTTGACACGCCAGTTCGCACAGTTTCCGTTTGTCGATGTCGGGATGGTCCTGGGAGGTTAGAGAACACGCCTGGAGGTTCCATTCTAGGCATATCGATCCAGCACATTCGCCCTAAATAGAAGTTGAAACCGTGATATATATGTGAGTGTTGTGGTGTTGTCGAGGCATTAATTTGTTAAAGCAAGTTTTTACTTTTCCTCAAAATATTTCGATGAAAAGTTTGAATATTCTTGAAGGGGCTTTGGACCAAGAAAAAGCATTTCTTACCAAAACATTTCATATATCAACGATTCTTGTACCTTTAAAACTTTTTGAGTTAGAGGCAATTATGTCTTACACAGTCCAAGAGCCACCAAATTTGACGTTTTAAACTGTTATTGCTGCATCAAGATTTTTAGTCATTAAGGGACATTTTAGGGTGTAACTCGAGAACCAGTGAAAATATTTCAATAATTCTTTCACACGAATACAGGCGGATTCCTGAGGATCAATTTGAGGGTAAAAACGTCATTTTTGGTTCAAGAACTTGGCAATTAGGGCAGTTTTTGTTGATGCACTAATTTTTATAACAAATTTTCACTTTCACTCAAAATATTTCGATGAAAAATTGAAATAATCTTAAAAGGGTTTTGGACCAAGAAAGTGTATTTATTTGCAAATCATTTTATATATGAACGATTTTTGTATCTTGAAAACTTTTTGAGTTAGAGGCAATTATGACTTAAAAGGTCCAAGACCCCCTGAATTTGACGTTTTTAAACTTTTATTGCAGCATCTAGATTTTTAGTCATTAAGGGACATTTTAGGGCATAACTCGAGAACCAGTGAAAATATTTCAATAATTCTTTCACACGAATACAGGCGGATTCCTGAGGATCAATTTGAGGGTAAAAACGTCATTTTTGGTTCAAGAACTTGGCAATTAGGGCAGTTTTTATTGATGCACTAATTTTTATAACAAATTTTCACGTTCACTCAAAATATTTCGATGAAAAATTGAAATACTCTTAAAAGGGTTTTGGACCAAGAAAGTGTATTTATTTGCAAATCATTTTATATATGAACGATTTTTGTATCTCGAAAACTTTTTGAGTTAGAGGCAACTATGCCTTTCAAGGTCCAAGACCCCCTGAATTTGACGTTTTTAAACTTTTATTGCAGCATCTAGATTTTTAGTCATTAAGGGACATTTTAGGGTGTAACTCGAGAACCAGTGAAAATATTTCAATAATTCTTTCACACGAATACAGGCGGATTCCTGAGGATCAATTTGAGGGTAAAAACGTCATTTTTGGTTCAAGAACTTGGCAATTAGGGCAGTTTTTATTGATGCACTAATTTTTATAACAAATTTTCACGTTCACTCAAAATATTTCGATGAAAAATTGAAATACTCTTAAAAGGGTTTTGGACCAAGAAAGTGTATTTATTTGCAAATCATTTTATATATGAACGATTTTTGTATCTCGAAAACTTTTTGAGTTAGAGGCAATTATGACTTAAAAGGTCCAAGACCTCCCGAATTTGACGTTTTTAAACACTTATTGCAGCATCAAGATAAGTCATTAAGGGACATTTTAGGGCATAACTCGAGAACCAGTGAAAATATTTCAATAATTCTTTCACACGAATACAGGGGGATCCTTGAAGAAGGATTTAAGGGTAAAGACGTCAATTTTGGTTCAAGAACTTGGCAGTTAGAACACTTGTTGTTGAGACACAAATTTTTATATCAAATTTTCACTTTCACTTACAATATTCCGATGAAAAGTTTGAATATTCTTAAAAGGGCTTTGGACCAAGAAAAAGCATTTCCTACCAAACAATTTCATGTATAAACGATTCTTGTACCTCTAAAACTTTTTGAGTTAGAGGCAATTTTGTTTTGCAAGGTCCAAGACCCACTGAATGTAGTTTTTCAACTTTTATTGCTGCATCAAGATTTGTAGTCATTAACGGACATTTTAGGGCATAACTCGGGAAGCAGTGCAAATATTTCAATAATTCTTTCACACAAATACAGGTGGATTCCTGAGGATCAATTTGAGGGCAAAAACTTCATTGTGGGTTAAAGAACTTGGCAATTAGGGCAGTTTTTGTTGATGCACTAATTCTTATAATAAACTTTCACTTTCACTCAAAATATTTCGATGAAAAATTTAAATATTCTTCAAAGGGCTTTGGACCAAGAAAGGGCATTTCTTACCAAACAATTTCATATATCAACGATTATTGTACCTCAAAAACTTTTTGAGTTAGAGGCAATTATGCCTTTTAAGGTCCAAGGCCCACTGAATGCAGTTTTTAAACTTCTATTGCAGCATCAAGATTTTTAGTCATTAAGGGACATTTTAGGGCATAACTCGGGAACCAGTGAAAATATTTCAATAATTCTTTTACACGAATACAGGCGGATTCCTGAGGATCAATTTGAGGGTAAAAACGTCATTTTTGGTTCAAGAATTTGGCAGTTAGAACACTTGTTGTTGAGACACAAATTTTTATATCAAATTTTCACTTTCACTCAAAATATTTCGATGAAAAGTTTCAATATTCTTAAAAGGGGTTTGGAACAAGAAAGGGCATTTCTTACCAAATAATTTCATATATAAACGATTTTTGTACCTCAAAAACTTTTTGAGTTAGAGGCAATTATGCCTTTTAAGGTCCAAGGCCCACTGAATGCAGTTTTTAAACTTTTATTGCTGCATCAAGATTTGTAGTCATTAAGGGACATTTTAGGGCATAACTCTGGAAGCAGTGCAAATATTTCAATAATTCTTTGACACAAATACAGGTGGATTCCTGAGGATCAATTTGAGGGCAAAAACTTCATTGTGGGTTAAAGAACTTGGCAATTAGGGCAGTTTTTGTTGATGCACTAATTCTTATAATAAACTTTCACTTTCACTCAAAATATTTCGATGAAAAATTTAAATATTCTTCAAAGGGCTTTGGACCAAGAAAGGGCATTTCTTACCAAACAATTTCATATATCAACGATTCTTGTACCTCAAAAACTTTTTGAGTTAGATGCAATTATGCCTTTTAAGGTCCAAGGCCCACTGAATGCAGTTTTTAAACTTCTATTGCAGCATCAAGATTTTTAGTCATTAAGGGACATTTTAGGGCATAACTCGGGAACCAGTGAAAATATTTCAATAATTCTTTTACACGAATACAGGCGGATTCCTGAGGATCAATTTGAGGGTAAAAACGTCATTTTTGGTTCAAGAACTTGGCAATTAGGGCAGTTTTTGTTGATGCACTAATTTTTATAACAAATTTTCACTTTCACTTAAAATATTTCGATGAAAAATTGAAATACACTTAAAAGGGTTTTGGACCAAGAAAGTGCATTTATTTGCAAATCATTTCATATTTCAACGATTCTTGTACCTCTAAAACTTTTTGAGTTAAAGGCAATTTTGTTTTGCAAGGTCCAAGACCCACTGAATGTAGTTTTTTAACTTTTATTGCTGCATCAAGATTTGTAGTCATTAACGGACATTTTAGGGCATAACTCGGGAAGCAGTGCAAATATTTCAATAATTCTTTCACACAAATACAGGTGGATTCCTGAGGATCAATTTGAGGGCAAGAACTTCATTGTGGGTTAAAGAACTTGGCAATTAGGGCAGTTTTTGTTGATGCACTAATTCTTATAACAAACTTTCACTTTCACTCAAAATATTTCGATGAAAAATTTAAATATTCTTCAAAGGGCTTTGGACCAAGAAAGGGCATTTCTTACCAAACAATTTCATATATCAACGATTCTTGTACCTCAAAAACTTTTTGAGTTAGAGGCAATTTTATTTTGCAAGGTCCAAGACCCACTGAATGTAGTTTTTCAACTTTTATTGCTGCATCAAGATTTGTAGTCATTAAGGGACATTTTAGGGCATAACTTGGGAGCCAGTGCAAATATTTCAATATTTTATTCACACGAATACAGGGGGATACTTGAAGAAGGATTTGAGGGTAAAAACGTCATTTTGGATTAAAGAACTGGGCAGTTAGAACACTTTTTGTTGAGACACACATTTTTGTATCAAATTTTCACTTTCACTTACAATATTTCGATGAAAAATTTAAATATTCTTTAAAGGGCTTTGGACCAAGAAAGGGCATTTCTTACCAAACAATTTCATATATCAACGATTCTTGTACCTCAAAAACTTTTTGAGTTAGAGGCAATTATGCCTTTTAAGGTCCAAGGCCCACTGAATGCAGTTTTTAAACTTATTGCTGCATCAAGATTTGTAGTCATTAAGGGACATTTTAGGGCATAACTCGGGAAGCAGTGCAAATATTTAAATAATTCTTTGACACAAATACAGGTGGATTCCTGAGGATCAATTTGAGGGCAAAAACTTCATTGTGGGTTAAAGAACTTGGCAATTAGGGCAGTTTTTGTTGAGACACTAATTTTTATAACAAATTTTCACTTTTCCTCAAAATATTTCGATGAAAAATTGAAATATTCTTAAAGGGGCTTTGGACCAAGAAAGTGTATTTATTTGCAAATAATTTCATATATGAACGATTTTTGTACCTCAATTACATTTTGAGTTAGAGCGAATTATGTCTTACAAGGTCCAAGACCCCCCGAATTTGACGTTTTTAAACTTTTATTGCAGCATCAAGATTTTTAGTTATTAAGGGACATTTTAGGGCATAACTCGGGAACCAGTGAAAATATTTAAATAACTCTTTCACACAAATACAGGGGGATCCTTGAAGAAGGATTTGAGGGTAAAAAGTCAATTTTGGTTCAAGAACTTGGCAGTTAGAACACTTGTTGTTGAGACAAAAATTTTTATATCAAATTTTCACTTTCACTTACAATATTTCGATGAAAAGTTTCAATATTCTTAAAAGGGGTTTGGAACAAGAAAGGGCATTTCTTACCAAATAATTTCATATATAAACGATTTTTGTACCTCAAAAACTTTTTGAGTTAGAGGCAATTATGCCTTTTAAGGTCCAAGGCCCACTGAATGCAGTTTTTAAACTTTTATTGCTGCATCAAGATTTGTAGTCATTAAGGGACATTTTAGGGCATAACTCGGGAAGCAGTGCAAATATTTCAATAATTCTTTGACACAAATACAGGTGGATTCCTGAGGATCAATTTGAGGGCAAAAACTTCATTGTGGGTTAAAGAACTTGGCAATTAGGGCAGTTTTTGTTGATGCACTAATTTTTATAACAAATTCTCACTTTTCCTCAAAATATTTCGATGAAAAATTGAAATATTCTTAAAGGGGCTTTGGACCAAGAAAGGGCATTTCTTACCAAACATTTTCATATATCAACGATTCTTGTACCTCAAAAACTTTTTGAGTTAGAGGCAATTATGCCTTTTAAGGTCCAAGGCCCACTGAATGCAGTTTTTAAACTTCTATTGCAGCATCAAGATTTTTAGTCATTAAGGGACATTTTAGGGCATAACTCGGGAACCAGTAAAAATATTTCAATAATTCTTTTACACGAATACAGGCGGATTCCTGAGGATCAATTTGAGGGTAAAAACGTCATTTTTGGTTCAAGAACTTGGCAATTAGGGCAGTTTTTGTTGATGCACTAATTTTTATAACAAATTTTCACTTTTCCTCAAAATATTTTGATGAAAAATTAAAATACTCTTAAAAGGGCTTTGGACCAAGAAAGGGCATTTCTTACCAAATAATTCCATATATAAACGATTCTTGTACCTCTAAAACTTTTTGAGTTAGAGGCAATTTAGTTTTGCAAGGTCCAAGACCCACTGAATGTAGTTTATCAACTTTTATTGCTGCATTAAGATTTGTAGTCATTAAGGGACATTTTAGGGCATAACTCGGGAAGCAGTGCAAATATTTCAATAATTCTTTCACACAAATACAGGTGGATTCCTGAGGATCAATTTGAGGGCAAAAACTTCATTGTGGGTTAAAGAACTTGGCAATTAGGGCAGTTTTTGTTGAGACACTAATTTTTATAACAAATTTTCACTTTTCCTCAAAATATTTCGATGAAAAATTGAAATACTCTTAAAAGGGTTTTGGACCAAGAAAGTGTATTTATTTGCAAATAATTTCATATATGAACGATTTTTGTACCTCAAATACATTTTGAGTTAGAGCGAATTATGTCTTACAAGGTCCAAGACCCCCCGAATTTGACGTTTTTAAACTTTTATTGCAGCATCAAGATTTTTAGTCATTAAGGGATATTTTAGGGCATAACTCGGGAACCAGTGAAAATATTTCAATAATTCTTTCACACAAATACAAACGGATTCTTGAAGAAGGATTTGAGTGTAAAAACGTCAATTTTGGTTCAAGAACTTGGCAGTTAGAACACTTTTTGTTGAGACACACATTTTTGTATCAAATTTTCACTTTCACTTACAATATTTCGATGAAAAGTTTGAATATTCTTAAAAGGGGTTTGTACCAAGAAAGGGCATTTCTTACCAAATAATTTCATATATAAACGATTCTTGTACCTCTAAAACTTTTTGAGTTAGAGGCAATTTTGTTTTGCAAGGTCCAAGACCCACTGAATGTAGTTTATCAACTTTTATTGCTGCATTAAGATTTGTAGTCATTAACGGACATTTTAGGGCAAAACTCGGGAAGCAGTGCAAATATTTCAATAATTATTTCACACAAATACAGGTGGATTCCTGAGGATCAATTTGAGGGCAAACACTTCATTGTGGGTTAAAGAACTTGGCAATTAGGGCAGTTTTTGTTGAGACACTAATTTTTATAACAAATTTTCACTTTTCCTCAAAATATTTTGATGAAAAATTAAAATACTCTTAAAAGGGTTTTGGACCAAGAAAGTGTATTTATTTGCAAATCATTTTATATATGAACGATTTTTGTATCTCGAAAACTTTTTGAGTTAGAGGCAATTATGCCTTTCAAGGTCCAAGACCCCCTGAATTTGACGTTTTTAAACTTTTATTGCAGCATCTAGATTTTTAGTCATTAAGGGACATTTTAGGGCATAACTCGAGAACCAGTGAAAATATTTCAATAACTCTTTCACACAAATACAGGGGGATCCTTGAAGAAGGATTTGAGGGTAAAAAAGTCAATTTTGGTTCAAGAACTTGGCAGTTAGAACACTTTTTGTTGAGACACACATTTTTGTATCAAATTTTCACTTTCACTTACAATATTTCGATGAAAAGTTTGAATATTCTTAAAAGGGGTTTGGACCAAGAAAAAGCATTTCTTACCAAACAATTTCATATATCAACGATTCTTGTACTTCGAAAACTTTTTAAGTTAGAGGGAATTATGTCTTACAAGGTCCAAGACCCACTGAATGTAGTTTTTCAACTTTTATTGCTGCATCAAGATTTGTAGTCATTAACGGACATTTTAGGGCAAAACTCGGGAAGCAGTGCAAATATTTCAATAATTATTTCACACAAATACAGGTGGATTCCTGAGGATCAATTTGAGGGCAAAAACTTCATTGTGGGTTAAAGAACTTGGCAGTTAGGGCAGTTTTTGTCGAAACCCTAATTTTCATAAAATCCGCACCAAAATAACCCGTAAACTTTGCCGTAATTTAATTTACGGTTTATAAAATCTCCAACTGATGAGACTCAAATTTGGGCGAACTGTACAGGGTCAAACGGCCAAATTCGAGGGTTGGCATCCCGAAAATCGTCAAAGTTGCGTAATTTTAATTTAAATCGGAAATCAGCTTGGCATTCGCCTAGACCCGAAGGTGCCGCAATCTCGGGACACATGTGGAAAATTGGCGAATGTTCCGGAAAATATATAAAGCGTTCATATATAAGTCTGAATATTGGCGCAATATTTAAATGGAAATAACTAGGGTTTACTGTGAATCAAGTATCTTAGTTCACACCTAAACGAACAGTAAAATCTCTATATTCTTATAACAGTAACTTAATGTATAAAAATATATATATATTGAACACACTTACCTGTATGCACAACTGCGTATCGTTATTGCACCTGGTTTTATCACGTTTCGGTTGAGGATTAGGGCATTCCGCGGATGAGCCGTTACAGAAGGAGGCCCTGGAGCAATCGGATTCAGGTTTACATAATAAAGTGCTCTGCGACTGCGACGAGGAGATAAATCTACAAGTGGCGCCGTCGCAGCAAGGACCTTGACTCGGACTGAGAGAAATTATCCACAATTAAATTATTAAACGGTGTGTAGAGTGCAAACTAGTAAACGATGTTTTAAAAAATACTAACTGGGATATTGTATACATATACTAGTTATACAACAGATATAATGGCATAGTGTTGACATATTTTTGTCCCACAGTTCAACATATCTGATCACCCATAGGGATTTTTACCTAAGAACTCTACAGTGACAATCTTATAGCGTTCTGTCAGTCTATTCTCAATGCCCTAAATGAAAAGAAGATGTTTTGGTAGATGTTTTAATCTATACTGATATGAAGAAGGCATTTGATAAAGTAGAGCAGCTGTCACATCCTCATTCTCAAAAGTCTGTCTACACAACTGTTTTTGGTGACCGACTAGTAGCGTTATCAGGGAAGAGTGTATATGTGGTACTTGATTCAACGCTTAAAAGATCATTGATGTTTTTTATTAAATGTATGGGTACCAGGACAGAGCCCTGAGGACACTTCAACACTTTTAATAAAAGTACAATAAAACAGAATTTGTACCCCAAAAGCAACATTTTCCACATGAAAAAATCCAGAATTGGCCAAAATTTTGACTTTTTTTTACAGTAGGTTCTTGAAACTTTCCAGTTTATTATAATTTATGATTTCCTTACTAGTAGTTTTTAAATCAAGTCTCTAAGTACAATAGAACAGAATTTGTCCACCAAAAGCAGAATTTTGTACATAAAAAACCCAAAATTGCCCAAAATGTTTACTTTCTTTTGGAGTTGGTCTCTGAAACTTTCCAGATTATTATAATTCATGGTTTCTTTACTGGTACTTTTTAAATCAACTCTCTAAGTACAATAGAACAGATTTTTTACCCCAAAAGCAACATTTTCCACATGAAAAAATCAAAATTGGCCAAAATGTTGACTTTTTTTTAGAGTACATCCTTTAAACTTTCCACTTTATTATAATTTATGATTTTCTTACTAGTACTTTTTAAATCAAGTCTCTAAGTACAATAGAACAGAATTTGCCCCCCAAAAGCAAAATTTTGTACATAAAAAACCCAAAATTGGCCAAAATTTTGATTTTTATTTAGAGTAGGTTGTTAAAACTTTCCAGTTTATTATAATTCGTGGTTTCCTTACTAGTAGTTTTAAAATCAAGTCTCTAAGTACCATAGAACAGAATTTGTCCCCCAAAAGCAGAATTATTTACATAAAAAAACCCAAAATTGCCCAAAATTTTGACTTTTTTTTCGAGTTGGTCTTTGAAACTTTCAAGATTATTATAGTTCATAGTTTCTTTACTGGTACTTTTTAAATCAACTCTCTAAGTACAATAGAACAGAATTTGTACCCCAAAAGCAACATTTTCCACATGAAAAAATCCAAAATTGGCCAAAATTTTGACTTTTTTTTAGAGTAGGTTGTTAACACTTTCCAGTTTATTATAATTCGTGGTTTTCTTACTAGTAGTTTTTAAATCGAGTCTCTTAGTTTGAGACAGGAAATATTGGTATGTTCCTGGACAAACTTGATTCTCTATTATTCCAATTGTCTCTACACTCCATCGTTATATTGGCTGGTGACTTTAATATTAACTTCACTGATGTAAGCTTGCTATCATATCATACATCCCTTTTAAGTATATTGGAATCTTATGACTTGAAGATGCATGTTCTTTCACCCACACGTATAACATCCTCATCTGCAAGTACTATTGATTATTTGTGTACAAATTTAAATGATGTGTCATGTAGAGTCTATCATCTGGTATTTCTAACCATGAAGCCATTCTCGCTAGGATTCCATGCAACTCTGTATTTCCTTCATCTCATTATGTAAGAATTTTCAGCAGAGCAAATTTTAATGCTTTTTCTTCTACTGCAGCTTTGGTTAATTGGAATTCAGTTGAAATGGCTCCTGACTCGTTTACCTTGTTATTTCATGTGCTATGTGACAAGATCAATCAGTGTTTTCCTAAAAAGAGGCTTAAAATGAAAAATAGAAAACCATGGGTCACAGCAGGCCTCAGAACTTCAGCTAAAAACCTCCGTTTTTTGACTAAGTTGTGCAAGTTTACAACTAATGCAAACATTATTCTTTATCATCAGAAATATCGTAGTCTATACAGAAAGACGATAAAAGCAGCGAAAGTTAAATAATATTATAGTGGCCGCTTAAATATATCCTCAAATAGGCAGAGAGAATGTTGGTCAATTATAAATGACTTCAGGCATTCTCACAAGAAATTTTCGGAACCAGAAGTAAGACCAAATAGTTTAAATGATTATTACTGTAATATTCCTCATTTATTGCTCAAGGATGTGAATACTAATATTGATCCTTTGCATTATATTCAACAAGTGTCAGTTCAAAATTCTTTTTTCTGTTATCCTGTTAGACTTACTGACGTTAGAGATGCAATTAAAAGTTTAAAAATCCATAAATCTGGAGTTGATGATATATCATCAAAATTACTACTCATTTTGCCTGACTCAGCATTGAATGCCTTAGCTTCTGCCATAAACAATTCCTTTCATAATGGCATCTTTCCAGCATGTTTGAAGGAGGCAGTGGTTATCCCTCTTTATAAGGGTGGAGATGTGAGTGAGCCTTGTAATTTTCGTCCAATTTCTATATGATAGGTGAAAAACTTGCAAAAATCAGAATTTTATCTTTTTTGCAACATAATTGCATATTATCTGCAAATCAGCAAAACATAATTTTTGTGATTCAAAAAAAGGCAGTTAGATACCTATGTTCCGCTGGTAAACCTGACTTTTTTGTTTTTTGACTCTGACATCATTTTAGTGTTTTAGTTTTGTTTCCTAGTAAATATTTTAATTTACTTCCTCTAAATTTTGTTTTATTGGCAGCTTTACTTATTTTTTAATCAAATTAATCAAAAAGAGGCTTTTTTAAAATTTTTTCAATCTGTTTTGTTATAATTAATTTTGGTAATATATGTAAATTTTATGGTAAAATGTTTTAGATGTTATGTTTGTTTCAAATTTGAAATTTAAAGTGAATTTCGAAAAATTTTTTAGTTTTTAGGATCCTTGTACACAAGATTTTGTTTTGTCTTACGTAATATAGCACATTTTCTTTCTTTCTTTCTTTCTAGTACAATAAAACAGAATTTGTACCCCAAAAGCAAAGTTTTGTACATAAAAAACCCAAAATTGGCCAAAATTTTGACTTTTTTTTCGAGTTAGTCTTTGAAACGTTCAAGATTATTATAACTCATGGTTTTCTTACTGTAATAATTGTTATAGTAAACGACTGAACCTCAAAGACTCAACACTTGCTGGAAAGTCTACCATTAGCTATCTTTGTATTTTCAATAACTTTCAAAAACAGACTGTGCAAGAAGTTCTAAACTTTTTAGAAAATTTATTTTTATTAACATTTTTTCTGGGAGATTTAGTGATATTAAATTTACTTATTGCATAAGTAATGAACCACTGCTTAACAAAACAGAGGTAAAGGATCTTGGAGTTTTTTAAATTCAATAGTCATTTTGAGAATATCATCACTAATAAAGATTATAGTATCCCTGCTTTTATTATAAGGAATTCCAGGTATTTTACAAATATTGATTCTACAATAACGGTATATAGCTCTCTGTTTTGAATGATTCATTTCAGCTACAAATCTCTTAAAGACTTGATGAGCAGGACATGAATTCAGCTCAGCGAGATGTGAAAGGAAATGAATATTATGAACGTGAGTAAAGAACTAGTCACATTTTAAAACTATTACAATGGGAAGTGGATGAAAAAAAAATTCCCAGAAAGAGAGAAAGTTCTAAGTCATTATTGAATATTTCGTCTAAGAAAATGTATGTGGAATCAATGTTTATCGTTTGCAAAAAAGGGTATGAAAGCCAACTAGAAAAACTTTAAATTAATTAAAAATGCGAAAGACATGTCTAAATAAAAACAACAATAACCCCAAGAAGGTAAATAATAAGGACATACCTGCACTGAGCGCCATCTCTTCTCCTACAACCCACCGCGTTCGGATTATTAAGTCGATCCTCGGCACTTATGTACCGGGGATAACAGCATTTATCCCGACACTCGTTATCGTCGTAACCGCAATCGCATTCCTCACCCGCCTCCACGATTTTGTTACCACAAAACGCACCTGAAATGTTTTTTTTTTTTGTTTTTTAATATATAAAGAACGCGCGGAAATATATGTGTGTGTGAAGCTAGCGTCCGATCGATATCCAGCAACCAAAAACGGCTGTAACTCCGAAAACTCCCGAAGGATTTTAATTAAACTTTTTCCTGTAATAAATAGTGAATATCTAAACCGATTTCAAATGGTTGCAAATCTCTACGAACGCAAGTTTTTCGATAAAAAATTATTGAATTGTTAGATGTTAATAAATATAAACGGCTATAACTCCGAAAACTCCCAAAGGATTTCAATTAAACTTTTTTCTGTAATAAATAGTGAATATCTAAACCGATTACAAATGGTTGCAAATCTCTACAAACGCAAGTTTTTTTTATATTTCTTAACATCTAACAATTCTTTTGGGAATTTCGGGAGTTGTTTGACTTTTTAATGAATTTTCATAAAAAAACCTCAGTTTGTAGAGGTTTGGAACCACCATAATTCGATTCAGGTATTGATTGTTAATATCTGTACACAAAATTATCACAATCTCTTAGGAATTTCAGGATATACGGGCATTAATAACAGCCAGCGCGAACTATAAACAAACTGGTTGCGTTTTTACTAAATATACTTAACGCCAGCACAAGCCACGCCTACCGAAGTACGTCATCTACAACATACACAGCGTCAGCGCATCCGCGGTAAATATACTTCGCTCCAGCACAACTACGTAATTTCGCCCCTTTTAATAATTTATTGCTTTTATTTGTGCCTGCAGTGACTTATTTCTCCTGTTGCCACGTGTTTTTTATATGACAATTGTTTCACATGAGAAGTTGAGCGAGCAGTTTTGATTTATTTAGTGGTCATAACGGTGTCGCCTATAATAGATTGCGTAGATTATTGATCTTTATTGGCGAAATGGAATCTCGGTTGAAAGAATACTTAGATTTGCATGAAAAGGACGCGATTGAAGTAATTTTATTTGAAGACATTACAAAGTTTCAAGTTCGGGTGCGAACAAATCTAAACCGATATGAAGAAAATATTGGTTTTGATATACAGTGTGGGAGGTCGATCAAAAAAGTCAGCGCGAGTGCCAAAACATAATGGATAGTGCGAAATTCTTGGCCTAATCTCAAGCTTATGCTTTACCGAAAACTGTTCGTTTGTCATCGCTCAAACTTCAACAAAATCAAGACTGCAGACTAGAATTAAAGGAAGTGACTGTAGTGCAAGTATTGATATTAAAATCAAAAAGATCAATCGATTCACCATACGGAATGATCAGTACCTGAAGGATGGATTGTCTGCTGTAATTACAGTAGGTTTTGATTTACTATTAATTAATTAATTAATTATTTATTGGTGGTTCTACTAAAAATTTTGCAGGGTTAGCACCATGCATTTAAGAAGAAACACGTTTTTGTAATGCACTAAAAAGTATAAAATAATAATTTAAATATTTATCGGCTAGTCCATAAAGCATAAGGTGCTTTTTGGTTACGTAGGTACCTTTGAGGAATATAATACTTTTGGTTAATTTCAATTACTTAAGCTCAAGCTTTTTCAAATAGCCGATGAATATTACAGGGGCGGTTTGGTGGTTAGGAAAGTGGTTAAGACTAGTGATGTGAGGGTAAGAATAAATTATTATTTTTATCTTCCAGGCATTCCCGAGTTTTTTGCTTTTATATAAAATATGTCTAAAAGAAATTGTCTTAAAAAAATAATGACTTTTTAATCTTCCAGGCACTCGCATAGCTCCTGGTTTAATGTGCTTAAAATAAATCATAATTTTTTTGAATACCTAATGAAAAAATTACAAGAAAATTTGAAAACATGAAAAACAAAAATAACTAAAATCTTGTAAAAGTAAAAAAAAATTGCGTTTGTATTTACATAAACGAATGAGTTGCGTTTTTGCCTAAAAACTAAATAAAAACTACTTCACCTGAAGAGCCGCCACTGAATATTAGAATTGTTATATACATTTTATTTTAGTTTACATCTTATTTAAATAAAAACACTATGTAAATGTACCACTTTCAGATTAAGTTTCAACATAGTCATCGTATTGAATGTGCAGAAGCGTTCAGCTACTTAAATATGTCAGATGCCACTAGGACACTTTTCTATAATGCGGACACTACTAGTGCGGCAGAAAAATTTGCACGAAATAAAACTTTTGAGTGCAAATGCAAAGCAAGACACAGCTTATCAACTGGCCGATTCGCAGATTAATCCAAGGGACCGTGAAATAACATGTCTCTTCGATAACTGGAGGTATTTTAAAAATTATTTTATAACAGTAAAAAAAAAATACTAAGACCTTATTTTTAGGAGGGAACATTAAGGCGATAGAACTTTCGAGTGTGTTCTGAAACTAGTAGAAGAAAAGAAAAGGGCCTATGCTGAAGAAGGGATCGACATTTTTGTAGAAAGAGATCCATTTGTTATCATTTTGACACCCATAATGAAGCAGTCTCATGAACAAAACTAGTCATCCGAGGTTTGTTTTGTTGATACAAATGGATCTTGCGATCAAACTGCTACTTGTGTCACATTTATTTTGGGCGCCCACAAAATTGGAGGAATACCTTTAGCTTGCTTGTTACATTCTGGTCAGACGGAAGAAATATACCGTCATGCCTGTTTATCTTTACGAAAAAAACTACCAAATGGGTTTGGAGGAAATGGTTTTTCAGCGGTTTTTATGACGGATGATTCGCAAGCTGAACGAAAAGCTTTGTCGACTGTTTTCCCAGAATCTCATCTATTGCTTTGCTCGTTTCATGTTTGCCGAGCGTTTTGGAGATGGCTGTGTGAAGCAAAAAATTGCATACACAAGAGCCATCACCAGTCATTTATGATGGCGTTTAGGGCGATTTTGTACGCAACTAATATAAATTTTAGACGCACAGAATGGTGTCATTTTTATCGAAAACATCTTCTTTTTAGAGGCCACAATACTAATAATTATGTCGAAGCGTCAATAAGAGTTTTTAAAGATGTCTTTTAATCTTAAAAAAATCTTACAAAGGTGTAAAGCCTTTAACAGTATTGCGTTGCTCGAATTTGTGGTTAAAATATTAGAATCGTACCATACTGTAATGGTATTTACTGGCGCTTACTAATTTTTTCTATCCCCTCTCGATCTTCTGGGTTGTTTATAAAGTTTGTAATTGGTTATCCAACCATTATCTCGGGCGCCACCCTCAAGTTTAATGTGGATGAGGGACCACGGCCTATCGGGTAGCCTTTAGACAGTGGAGAAAGTAATCCAGGTCTTCTGTGTGAGTAAAACTATAGGCAACATTGTAACAAAATTACATTTATTCATCCCAAAACCTAACATGTCATCTCTTTGCTAACACTTCTCAATAAGCCTTACATACGGCCAAATTCAATACGATACGGTGCGGGAAGAGGAGGGGTGCAATGAAGAGAACCCATGTCGGTAAGCAAAATGTAAAAGCGGTACGGTAATTTATGGCAGTGAATAAACGGATCAGATACAGCCCAGAGAAAATAAAGCATGAAACGGTCGGTATTAATCGGAATGGTAAGCGGTAAGTCACCCACAGAATAATTAAGCGGTCTAATATGGAAAATAAATGCGGTCGCTTGTAACCTTGTCCAACTCTGTTTAAAATGTCGGTAGACTTTAATTATGTAGGTAGAAGATGGCAAGGTTGTCACGTTGGGAATAATGGGATAATATCCAATGCAGGGTGATACCTCGTAACAGTCCGACACGTAGCCCCCTAGCACGTTTTAAGGAATACACAGTGTTACCCCGTAACGGTCCGGCACGCAACCCCGTGGACATTAGAAATAGAAAAAAAAGATTTGTCTACCTTCTTACCTATTATACTTACATGCTGACAACAGCGACGGAGCGATGGACGGTACTGTGGGGCTTACCTCGGTCGGTCTTCTCGGTCGGACTGCCACTCAACGGACTGAGCGGACTGCCTGCCGAGCAGTGCATCGCGTTATATAGAGCACGCACATGCGCGGTACTTAGTAAACGCGGTAACAGTAGTGGTGGTACGGACACGAACGGTGCTGAGGTATTAACGCGGTGATAAATTAATAATTAACGGGGTCGCGCGTTTATTAACAAGAAACTTTACTGGGCAAATCTTAGTTGTCAATATGAATCTTGAAAATTATTAATTTAAGTTGGAAAAAGACCCGAGTAATTCTATAGATAAATAAGAGAATTACAGAAAATTTAGTAACTTCGTTACAATACAAGAAAAATGTTGAATTACGCAAACAACGTAGCAACTCGGCATGATATTTTGTACGACAAATTTAAAGGTGCCGCAAGTAAGCTACAAGTGCAAAGCATAGATGAAGTTACATATAATGTAACCTCATCAACTGATTCCCAGGTACTTTACACGGTTAACATGAAAGATGGTTTCACATGTTATGATTGCTTCAATGGATCTGGCGGTGCATACTGCAAACATATATGTACCGTAGAACAACATGCTGTAGTACTGACAGAATCGGCTCCAGTTTTAACATCTGATGACAAAGTTACTTTGGCTTACATTGCTCTTGGTACAAATATACCAGAAAGAAATTTCTTTACATGCATGCGGCAGAATGTAGACGTCGAACAGTCAAATGTTAAGTACGTTGAGGGTCCTGTAGTCGATACTTCTAGTGCGAACGTGAATATGGGTGTACATAACAGAAACCATGTGTTTCGCCCCTGTAACAATCTCTTTAAAATCGCAGTTTGATCGAATACTAGGCCTGACAGAGAAAAAATATTAACAGTGACAACCAAAACATTGTGGTTACATTTATAAAATCTTTAGAAAGTATTACGACTGTATCTCAATTAACAAATGTTTACGCTATAAAAACGAAGACAACACGACGTATAGGAGTACAGCCTACAGCTATCAGTCGTCGAAGAATACATAATAGGCTGAGCGCTGGAAAAAGAAGAATACAGTCAGGCCGACGGTCCATCAAAGAATCTACATCTATTCAAAAAAAGAAACGTACCAGTGTTAAGCGAAAACATGATCTAATTAAAAACATTAAAAAAAATTTACCAAACGCTAAAATACATTAATTTATATTTTTCACTTTGTATGGCTTATTCTATAATTTATACAAATAAACGATGATTTTACTAATTTTATTTGCATTTTAAAAACTTTATGTGAAAAATACCATTATATTCGTGTATTATATAATATATCTTAATTACGTAGTTGTGCTGGAGCGAAGTATATTTACCGCGGATGCGCTGACGCTCTGTATGTCGTAGATGACGTACTGCGGTAGGTGTGGCTTGTGCTGGCGTTAAGTATATTTAGTAAAAACGCAAACTGGTTAATCTAATCTAATGAACTACACAAAGTATCGGTCTCAAAAGTATTTATTGATTCTAACAGTAGGTTACACCTGTTTCGCTCATATTAAGAGCATAGTCAGAGCTAAAAATTAAAAACAACGAAACTAAATACAATAACAACCTTAAAGTTAGATAAAGTTGGTACCTTAAAAATCGACTACAAACAGTACACACAAACTAAATAAAATAAATTCGCCACAAGTTTGTAAAAAATCAAAACAACTAAATCAAAATTGATGAAATACAAAAATATAAAATTATTGTCTTAAGTGAGATTCGAACCTAAAACTGGCGTGTTTTTCGAGACTAACAGTAGGTTCGAATCTCACTTAAGACAATAATTTTATAAGTGAGATTCGAACCTAAAACTGGCGTGTTTTTCGAGACTAACAGTAGGTTCGAATCTCACTTAGGACAATAATTTTTATTTTTTTTTTGTATTTCTTCAATTTTAATTTAGTTGTTTTGGGTTTTTACAAACTTGTGACGAATTTATTTTATTTAGTGTGTGCGGTCACATTATGACCGTAAATCATGTACTGTTTGTAGTCGATTTTTAAGGTGCCAACTTTATCTAACTTTATTGCAAGTTTCTTTCTTTTTAATTTTTAGGTCTGACGATGCTCTTAATACGAGCGAAACACGTGTAACCCACTATTAGAATTAATAAATACTTTTGAGACCGAGACTTGTGTGTAGTTCCCTTTAGATTATTGAATCTATGTCTCTTTGAGAAAATCGATGACTTCCTTCGATTCATAAATTGGTCGCTGACAATCGACATATTCTCGATTTCGGTTGCTTGATATCGATCGGACACATCGAAAATATCAATTTTTCACCTGCAGATGCTTTAAAGCAATTCTTTTTCTGTTTATTGCTGTGGATCGCGTCTAAAACGCTGCTTATGTTACTAATGGAACAGCTGGAAAATTTACTGTTGTTCGGTCTGTCGCCGCTCGTGGCCGACGCGAACATTATGAAGTTGCCGGCTGTACCTCCAGGACGACACTCTAACGGATAGTCGTGCTAAGAAAAAGTACCTTGTAATTATTCAGTAACTTCCTATAGACCTTTAAAATAGTGCCAATAATCTTTAGCAGCAATATTTCATGTAAATGTGAATATATTGACAAGCCTAAAACTTAATCATATGCAAAGGAAGTTACTAGGCACAAATCTCAAAACGTTACTCTGCGATGGGTTGGAAAAGGAGCAAAGCCAAAATTAAATTAATGCTAAATAAATACTTATTATATTAACACATGCGGAATTGGGCAATCTTACATCTAATACAAGAAATATTATTTAAATGACGAGAGGAATAGTGAATAAAAAAGTTGGAAAGAAGGAAACATGGGAAAGAAGCAGTTCCATACTATAACAAATAAGAAACTATGATAAAGAGATTGGGCAGCTAAATACTGTATTTTCTAATAAAACTGTGCGTGTTGCTTCAAAGTAAAGTTGCGTAAAACTTACCGGCGATCCGAAGTTATGTCCGATCTCGTGAGCGAGGGTGAGCTGAGATACTTTCGGAGGAACTCGACTATTATAATTTACAAACGTTATTATGCCGGTGTTTAAGGACCTCTTGGTCGACTGGTACATGCCGCCTAAAAAATAACGTCAATGTAAATACCAAACCGAAATAGTTCAATCTAATATTCACAGGGTGTCCTTGACCCTTTCTTAAATCACTTTCTAGGGGTTTTCTTCGTTTCTAAAGTTGTCTATCTAACGTTTTGCTTAGTTAAGCAATTTCAACACCTGTTTGCCGTTAATGTTTTAATGGTTTTTATGAATGTCCCTTGGGAACAGACAAGCCTCGTGGTAATGGACCCTTCATATAATATTAATGGTAATTCTCCATCGACATCATGTCGTACATGTTTGGTGCATGTCTTGATTTCATAAGGGTTTTTCAGTACACCTGAACTCGTTAGATGATCGGATGTATTTAATTAATGAACCTGGAGCTGCAGTTCTTGCTCGGTAGGTCACACTGCCAGCAAAGAGAATCATAGTAGTCTAGGTATGTATAATAATATATGCCGCATAGTATCCGTATAATTTTCTAATTAAATGGTATTTGAAAGATTAAAAAATGTGAGTTTAATATTTTTTATATAAAAATGTTTACATTTAAATATTTGCATTATATACACAAGCATTAACTAAATTTAATTGAATAAAGCAGTAAAAAGTCATCATTTAAACCTAAAATGTTTTTAATTTAATTTTAGATTTCATGCTGTAAAAGGGCTTCTTTAAAGAAAATAACAAATGAATTAATAGTATCTTAGTAACGTAACAATCAGTTACTTGTAACCTTTCAAACAAGGTCCGGCATATTTCGTGTTTTTGTCTCTGTTTAATTCTTTTTTTTGTATTAAAATGTCTTTATCTAAATATCCAAATCTTTAATTCATTCAGAAAATCGTAAAAAAAGAAAAGCAGTAGTAATTTCCTTACTAGTAGTTTTTAAATCAACTTTCTAAGTACAATAGAATAGAATTTGCTCCCTAAAAGCAGGATTTTTAACATAAAAAAACCCAAAATTGCCCAAAATTTTCACTTTTTTTGGAGTAGACCCTTGAAACTTTCCAGATTATTATAATTTATGGTTTCCTTATTGGTAGTTTTTAAATCAACTCTCTAGGTACAACAGAACAGAATTTGTCCCCCAAAAGCAGAATTTTTCACATGAAAAAACCAAAATTGGCCAAAATTTTCACTTTTTTTTTAAAGAAGGTTGTTGAAACATTCCGGATTATTATAATTTATGGTTTCCTTACTGGTAGATTTTAAATCAAGTCTCTAAGTACAATAGAACAGAATTTGTCCCCAAAAGCAAAATTTTTTACATAAAAAAACTCAAAATTGGCCAAAATTTTCCCTTTTTTTAGAGTAGGTTCTTGAAACTTTCCAGTTTATTATAATTCATGGTTTTCTTACTGGTAGTTTTTAAATCAACTCTCTAAGCACAATAGAACAGAATTTGCACCCCAAAAGCAACATTTTCTACATGAAAAAATCGAAAATTGCCCAAAATTTTGACTTTTTTTTGGAGTAGATCCTTGAAACTTTCCAGAATAATATAATTCATGGTTTACTTACTAGTAGTTTTTAAATCAAGTCTCTAAGTACAATAGAACAGAATTTGTCCCCCAAAAGCAGAATTTTGGACATGAAAAAATCGAAAATTGCCCAAAATTTTGACTTTTTTTTGGAGTAGATCCTTGAAACTTTCCAGATTAATATAATTCATGGTTTCCTTACTGCTAGTTTTTAAATCAAGTCTCTAAGTAGAATAGAACAGAAGTTGTCCCCCAAAAGCAACATTTTTCACATGAAAAGGTCGAAAATTGCCCAAAATTTTGACTTTTTTTTGGAGTAGATCCTTGAAACTTTCCAGATTATTATAAATCATGGTTTCCTTCCTGGTAGTTTTTAAATCAAGTCTCTAAGTACAATAGAACAGAATTTGTCCCCCAAAAGCAGAATTTTGGACATGAAAAAATCGAAAATTGCCCAAAATTTTGACTTTTTTTTGGAGCAGATCCTTGAAACTTTCCAGTTAATTATAATTCATGGTTTTCTTACTGGTAGTTTTTAAATCAAGTCTCTAAGTACAATAGAACAGAATTTGTCCCCCAAAAGCAGAATTTTGGACATGAAAAAATCGAAAATTGCCCAAAATTTTGACTTTTTTTTGGAGTAGATCCTTGAAACTTTCCAGATTAATATAATTCATGGTTTCCTTCCTGGTAGTTTTTAAATCAAGTCTCTAAGTACAATAGAACAGAATTTGTCCCCCAAAAGCAGAATTTTGGACATGAAAAAATCGAAAATTGCCCAAAATTTTGACTTTTTTTTGGAGCAGATCCTTGAAACTTTCCAGTTAATTATAATTCATGGTTTTCTTACTGGTAGTTTTTAAATCAAGTCTCTAAGTACAATAGAACAGAATTTGTCCCCCAAAAGCAGAATTTTGGACATGAAAAAATCGAAAATTGCCCAAAATTTTGACTTTTTTTTGGAGTAGATCCTTGAAACTTTCCAGATTAATATAATTCATGGTTTCCTTCCTGGTAGTTTTTAAATCAAGTCTCTAAGTACAATAGAACAGAATTTGTCCCCCAAAAGCAGAATTTTGGACATGAAAAAATCGAAAATTGCCCAAAATTTTGACTTTTTTTTGGAGTAGATCCTTGAAACTTTCCAGATTAATATAATTCATGGTTTCCTTACTGGTAGTTTTTAAATCAAGTCTCTAAGTAGAATAGAACAGAAGTTGTCCCCCAAAAGCAACATTTTCCACATGAAAAGGTCGAAAATTGCCCAAAATTTTGACTTTTTTTTGGAGTAGATCCTTGAAACTTTCCAGAATAATATAATTCATGGTTTACTTACTAGTAGTTTTTAAATCAAGTCTCTAAGTACAATAGAACAGAATTTGTCCCCCAAAAGCAGAATTTTGGACATGAAAAAATCGAAAATTGCCCAAAATTTTGACTTTTTTTTGGAGTAGATCCTTGAAACTTTCCAGATTAATATAATTCATGGTTTCCTTACTGGTAGTTTTTAAATCAAGTCTCTAAGTAGAACAGAACAGAAGTTGTTCCCCAAAAGCAACATTTTTCACATGAAAAGGTCGAAAATTGCCCAAAATTTTGACTTTTTTTGGAGTAGATCCTTGAAACTTTCCAGATTATTATAAATCATGGTTTCCTTCCTGGTAGTTTTTAAATCAAGTCTCTAAGTACAATAGAACAGAATTTGTCCCCCAAAAGCAGAATTTTTCACATGAAAAAACCCAAAATTGTCCAAAATTTTCACTTTTTTTGGGAGTAGATTCTTAAAACTTCCCAGTTGATTGTAATTCATGGTTTCCTTACTGGTAGTTTTTAAATCAACTCTTTAAGTACAATAGAACGGAATTTGTCCCCAAAAAGCAGTTTTTCACATAAAAAAACACCAATATTGCCCGAAATTTTCACTTTTTTTAGAGTCCTTGAACCTCTCCAGTATCATACCGCATCTTATACAAAAAATGTATTGGATAGCCCAAAAAGAAAAAGTCCATAGCTACCTTCAAACATTCACATTAAAGTGCCTCTGTAAATTACATGGGATTTTCTTGACTCCAATAGTGGATATCTCTCCTGTTGGAGATAAATTTGATTGGTCGCTCCAAAGTTTACAAAATTAGCTTATGAATTGTTTTTTGGTTCTAATTTTTTCAAATACATTTGCATTTGATCTATAAACCACCGATATAAAAGCAGAAAATACATTCGGTCTGATTCGGTCAGACGGGTAGATATTTGAGGCAGCGCCTATACGAACATGAGTATGATTGTAGGAATTTAGCCCTTAAAAAAAACCCTACTGCTTTAGCTGAGCACAAAATGAATACAGGACACAATTTTAATTTTGGCAAGACTACAATTATGGGCCAACAGCAGCTTTTTAAAAAGAGACTTCTAGCCGAAATGATAAACATAAAAAAACATAATAATGCGGTAAATAAAAGAACGGATATAGACAATCTAAGTTCTTCTTATTTTAATCTAATAGATCAAATCAAAATGTAAACTTTTGGGACTGTTTTGGTTCTTATCACTTAAAAGAATGCGTCTATTGTGTTCTCGCATACCCGGTTTTTTCTGGCTAGTTGCTAAATTATTATTGTACACCGTAGAATCAATTTTAAAGCAACTGTCTGTGATACAACCCATCAATTTAAACCGTTTTTGTTAAAAAAATAATATTTTATATATTCTATGTTACCTGTGTGTCCTGTAAACATGATTATTTATGACAAGCAAAATCACACTGTTATGTAAGTAATTTTGTATTTTTTTGTTTTTTTTTGTTATGTAATTTGTTTTTTAATTCAAATCTAAGATTTTGTTGTTTTTTTTTTTTTTGTTTTTCTGTTTTTTTTCTTTTTTGGTGGTATCAACATAACCCCAAAAAGTTGAATTTTGTTTATATATAATAATCCTTTTTTATTGTGTCTTTTTTGTTACCTTAGGGCCCTGATGAAGCAATAAAATTATTGCGAAACGTTGGCCAGTACATAATGTGACGTTTGTTTTTATTCCTTCGATCCCATCCCACAACTAAACTCAAGATTACAATTATTATTATTAACAAAAACGATCTACGATATGTGCAGTATTTATACTTCGATAGAATGTTTCTCATATGGAACCTTTTAATTTTTAGATTCAAAAAGTTTAGTAATTAATTGACTTTAATGTTTATTTTCTAGCATTAATTATTAGTTACGTTAATTATTAGTTAGTTACTGTATGCGAAAATGTAACCTTTGTAACTAGGCCAGAATGTATAATTTTATTCGTCTTTTTGTGTATCTTTTAGAGTCCCGAGGATGATCTCATAGACACCAAAACGTCGACAAAAATACATAAATCAATCGTCTGAAGTAGTGTCTTTTTACCTAGATATATCCAACAAGAAAAAATTAAGCAAGCTCACAAACTGAGCTCACGAGAAACCTAATTCAACTAGAAAGTTAACTTCAACTCACCGATCGTTTCCGTGTAAGTTTTATACTTCTCGCATATGCCGCCGGAAGCCGCGTTGGCGCTGGCCACCCAGGCCAAGCCCAAGGTCCCCCCGGTGAAGTCCCTATAAGTGAACACGTAGGCCAGACAGAAATCCTCGTGATTCCCCAGGGAGTGTATATTCAGGAAATTACTGACGTCGATGTTCTCGTGACAGAACTGGTTCATTTCGCAGTGGTGATGGGTGCAGCGACAGGACGAGTCGTCGTCGATCTAAGATCGCCATTTTCGTTCAATTAACGGTGTTAATATGCAACGCATGGCACGTAATTAATTGATACAAGGAGAAAATAAGTCCTGAATATTTTGAACATGATGCAGGACTAGTTTTGGTATATTTATCAATCGTATATGGTCAAGATATATTTATTAAACTGTATAATATACGTGTATCATGTACTATTCTGTTTACAAAAGGGAGAACATTTCGGTATTTAAACATTTAATTTTATTTTGTTAAACGTGAATAACATAAACATAATAATAAATTCCTCAAAGGTATATCATGCGGGCATTTTATCCAATATTTATAGTTGAAGTTCAACCAAAAATGTACATCTGGTTTAAACCAGAAATGAACATTATTTATTTAATTATGTGTATTAATATCGTATGTTTATTGGGTAAATAATTACACTGAGGTTTACCTTGATGCGTTGCACTTCGAATTTGATGTTTCTGTGTTCGCTACGTCCGTCGAACTTGGTGTCCCTGTAAATGAAATTAACCGCGTTTACGTGGTGGGCAATCAGGCTTAAGATCTCTTCTCTCGTTTTCTCGTTTACTTCGTTTACTTTTGTCGGATCGGTGTGCTGAAAATCAGAGGGAGACCGATAAAGGCTTGTTTTTCCTTTATAATTTCAAAATTCTTCTTTTACGCCCCTAGTATGTAATATGGTCTTTATTTATTAAAGAAAATACAAGTACAAACGCAATGAGTGATGTTTAGTCAAGACTACTCGTACACCTACACTTATATTTTGGTTTACACAAAGTTTTTTTTTTAATTAATGGCACTATTAGTTAATTTATTTTATATATATTTATACATTAAAAAAGAAAATACGTATGGTACATAAGAAAGAGAAAGAGAGACGAAATCAATGATTGTGCAAAAAGATGTTATGAAATAATGACAATATTCATTGAGTATTTATACTTTTTAAAACGATTTTGCTATTACAAGATTTTTATCGTTTAACTGTCATGTTTAATGATAATTTGGAACGTACTAAAGAGATATTCTCATAATTTTTTCGCATCTTTATAATGCGGTTCCTGAGGATGGATTTGAGGGTAAAAACGTCAGTCTGGGTTAAAAATTGAGGTAGCCAGGGCTGTTTCGGTTGAGATAGTTCTTTTTGCTACTTTTCATAATAGATTCTAAGTTTTGTCGAGAATATCTTAAGGAATAGTGAGAATATTCTTAAAAGGCTTTTAGTCCAAAAAAATATATTTCTTCCCAAACAATTTCATATGAAAACACTTTTTGTACCTCAAAAACATTTTGAGTTAGAAGGAATTTTGTCCATCAACCACCAAATTTGAACTTTTTAGAACCTTATTGCAATTACAAGATTTTTATTTATTAGCAAACATTTTTGCTCATAACTTCAGAACGACTTAAGATATTCTCATAATTTTTTTACATCTTTATAATACGGTTCCTGAGGATGGATTTGAGGGTAAAAACGTCATTATGGCTTAAAAATTGAAGTAGCCAGGGCTGTTTTGGTTGAGATAGTTTTTTTTGCTACTTTTGTTAATAAATTCTAAGTTTTGTCGAGAATATCTTAAGGAATAGTGAGAATATTCTTAAAAGGCTTTTAGTCCAAAAAATATATTTCTTCCCAAACAATTTCATATCAAAACACTTTTTGTACCTCAAAAACTTTTTGAGTTAGAAGGAATTTTGTCCATCAACCTCCAAATTTGAACTTTTTAGAACCTTATTGCAATTACAAGATTTTTATTTATTAGCAAACATTTTTGCTCATAACTTCAGAACGACTTAAGATATTCTCATAATTTTTTTACATCTTTATAATACGGTTCCTGAGGATGGATTTGAGGGTAAAAACGTCATTATGGCTTAAAAATTGAAGTAGCCAGGGCTGTTTTGGTTGAGATAGTTTTTTTTGCTACTTTTCTTAATAAATTCTAAGTTTTGTCGAGAATATCTTAAGGAATAGTGAGAATATTCTTAAAAGGCTTTTAGTCCAAAAAATATATTTCTTCCCAAACAATTTCATATCAAAACACTTTTTGTACCTCAAAAACTTTTTGAGTTAGAAGGAATTTTGTCCATCAACCTCCAAATTTGAACTTTTTAGAACCTTATTTTAATTACAAGATTTTTATTTATTAGCAGACATTTTTGCTCATAACTTCAAAACGACTTAAGATATTCTCATATTTTTTTTACATCTTTATAATGCGGTTCCTCAGGATGGATTTGAGGGTAAAAACATCATTATAGCTTAAAAATTGACGTAGCCAGGGCTGTTTTGATTAAGATAGTTTTTTTTGCTACTTTTCATAATAAATTCTAAGTTTTGTCGAGAATATCTTAAGGAACAGTGAGAATATTCTTAAAAGGCTTTTAGTCCAAAAAAATATATTTCTTCCCAAACAATTTCATATCAAAACACTTTTTGTACCTCAAAAACTTTTTGAGTTAGAAGGAATTTTGTCCATCAACCACCAAATTTGAACTTTTTAGAATCTTATTGCAATTACAAGATTTTTATTTATTAGCAGACATTTTTGCTTATAATTTCAAAACGACTTAAGATATTCTCATAATTTTTTTACATCTTTATAATGCGTTTCCTGAGGATCGATTTGAGGGTAAAAACATCATTATAGCTTAAAAATTGAAGTAGCCAGGGCTGTTTTGGTTGAGATAGTTTTTTTTGCTACTTTTCTTAATAAATTCTAAGTTTTGTCAAGAATATCTTAAGGAACAGTGAGAATATTCTTAAAAGGCTTTCAATCCAAAAAAATATATTTCTTCCCAAACAATTTCATATGAAAACCCTTTTTGTACCTCAAAAACTTTTTGAGTTAGAAGAAATTTTGTCCATCAACCACCAAATTTGAACTTTTTAGAACCTTATTGCAATTACAAGATTTTTATTAGGAGACATTTTTGCTCATAACTTCAAAACGACTTAAGATATTCTTATAATTTTTTTACATCTTTATAATGCGGTTCCTGAGGATGGATTTGAGGGTAAAAACGTCATTATGGCTTAAAAATTGAAGTAGCCAGGGCTGTTTTGGTTGAGATAGTTTTTTTTTTGCTACTTTTCTTAATAAATTCTAAGTTTTGTCGAGAATATCTTAAGGAATAGTGAGAATATTCTTAAAAGGCTTTTAGTCCAAAAAAATATATTTCTTCCCAAACAATTTCATATGAAAACACTTTTTGTACCTCAAAAACTTTTTAAGTTAGAAGGAATTTTGTCCATCAACCACCAAATTTGAACTTTTTACAACCTTATTGCAATTACAAGATTTTTATTTATTAGCCGACATTTTTGCTCATAACTTCAAAACGACTTAAGATATTCTCATAATTTTTTTACATCTTTATAATGCGGTTCCTGAGGATGGATTTGAGGGTAAAAACGTCATTATAGCTTAAAAATTGAAGTAGCCAGGGCTGTTTTGGTTGAGATAGTTTTTTTTGCTACTTTTCTTAATAAATTCTAAGTTTTGTCGAGAATATCTTAAGGAATAGTGAGAATATTCTTAAAAGGCTTTTTGTCCAAAAAAATATATTTCTTCCCAAACAATTTCATATGAAAACACTTTTTGTACCTCAAAAACTTTTTGAGTTAGAAGGAATTTTGTCCATCAACCACCAAATTTGAACTTTTTAGAACCTTATTGCAATTACAAGATTTTTATTTATTAGCAGACATTTTTGCTCATAAGTTCAAAACGACTTAAGATATTCTCATAATTTTTTTACATCTTTATAATGCGGTTCCTCAGGATGGATTTGAGGGTAAAAACATCATTATAACTTAAAAATTGAAGTAGCCAGGGCTGTTTTGGTTCAGGTAGTTTTTTTTGCTACTTTTCTTAATAAATTCTAAGTTTTGTCGAGAATATCTTAACGAATAGTGAGAATATTCTTAAAAGGCTTTCAATCCAAAAAAATATATTTCTTCCCAAACAATTTCATATGAGAACGCTCTGTGTACCTCAAAAACTTTTTGAGTTAGAAGGAATTTTGTCCATCAACCTCCAAATTTGAACTTTTTAGAACCTTATTGCAATTACAAGATTTTTATTTATTAGCAGACATTTTTGCTCATAATTTCAAAACGACTTAAGATATTCTCATAATTTTTTTACATCTTTATAATGCGGTTCCTGAGGATGGATTCGAGGGTAAAAACGTCATTCTGGCTTAAAAATTGAAGTAGCCAGGGCTGTTTTGGTTCAGGTAGTTTTTTTTTGCTACTTTTCTTAATAAATTCTAAGTTTTGTCGAGAATATCTTAAGGAATAGTGAGAATATTCTTAAAAGGCTTTCAATCCAAAAAAATATATTTCTTCCCAAACAATTTCATATGAAAACCCTTTTTGTACCTCAAAAACTTTTTGAGTTAGAAGAAATTTTGTCCATCAACCACCAAATTTGAACTTTTTAGAACCTTATTGCAATTACAAGATTTTTATTAGCAGACATTTTTGCTCATAACTTCAAAACGACTTAAGATATTCTTATAATTTTTTTACATCTTTATAATGCGGTTCCTGAGGATGGATTTGAGGGTAAAAACGTCATTATGGCTTAAAAATTGAAGTAGCCAGGGCTGTTTTGGTTGAGATAGTTTTTTTTTTGCTACTTTTCTTAATAAATTCTAAGTTTTGTCGAGAATATCTTAACGAATAGTGAGAATATTCTTAAAAGGCTTTTAGTCCAAAAAATATATTTCTTCCCAAACAATTTCATATCAAAACACTTTTTGTACCTCAAAAACTTTTTGAGTTAGAAGGAATTTTGTCCATCAACCACCAAATTTGAACTTTTTAGAACCTTATTGTAATTACAAGATTTTTATTTATTAGCCGACATTTTTGCTCATAACTTCAAAACGACTTAAGATATTCTCATAATTCTTTTACATCTTTATAATGCGGTTCCTGAGGATGGATTTGAGGGTAAAAACGTCATTATAGCTTAAAAATTGAAGTAGCCAGGGCTGTTTTGGTTGAGATAGTTTTTTTTTGCTACTTTTCTTAACAAATTCTAACTTTCCTTCTGAATATCTTTAAGAAATAATGAGCATATTCTTAAAAGGCTTTTAGTCTCAAAAAATACATTTCTTCCCCAAACAATTTCATATCAAAACACTTTTTGTACCTCAAAAACTTTTAAGTTAGAAGGAATTTTGTCCATCAACCACCAAATTTGAACTTTTTAGAATCTTATTGCAATTACAGGATTTTTATTTATTAGCCGACATTTTTGCTCATAACTTCAAAACGACTTAAGATATTCTCATAATTTTTTTACATCTTTATAATGCGGTTCCTGAGGATGGATTTGAGGGTAAAAACGTCAGTCTGGATTAAAAATTGAGGTAGCCAGGGCTGTTTTGAATGAGATAGTTTTTTTTTTGCTACTTTTCTTAATAAATTCTAAGTTTTCTCGAGAATATCTTAACGAATAGTGAGAATATTCTTAAAAGGCTTTTAGTCCAAAAAATATATTTCTTCCCAAACAATTTCATATCAAAACACTTTTTGTACCTCAAAAACTTTTTGAGTTAGAAGGAATTTTGTCCATCAACCACCAAATTTGAACTTTTTAGAACCTTATTGCAATTACAAGATTTTTATTTATTAGCAGACATTTTTGCTCATAATTTCAGAACGACTTAAGATATTCTCATAATTTTTTTACATCTTTATAATGCGGTTCCTGAGGATGGATTTAAGAGTAAAAACGTCATTCTGGCTTAAAAATTGAAGTAGCCAGGGCTGTTTTGGTTGAGATAGTTTTTTTTGCTACTTTTCTTAACAAATTCTAACTTTCCTTCAGAATATCTTTAAGAAATAATGAGCATATTCTTAAAAGGCTTTTAGTCCCAAAAAAAATATTTCTTCCCAAACAATTTCATATGAAAACACTTTTTGTACCTCAAAAACTTTTTGAGTTAGAAGGAATTTTGTCCATCAACCACCAAATTTGAACTTTTTAGAACCTTATTGCAATTACAGGATTTTTATTTATTAGCCGACATTTTTACTCATAAGTTCAAAACGACTTAAGATATTCTCATAATTTTTTTACATCTTTATAATGCGGTTCCTGAGGATGGATTTGAGGGTAAAAACGTCAGTCTGGATTAAAAATTGAGGTAGCCAGGGCTGTTTTGGATGAGATAGTTTTTTTTTTGCTACTTTTCTTAATAAATTTTAAGTTTTGTCGAGAATATCTTAAGGAACAGTGAGAATATTCTTAAAAGGCTTTTAGTCCAAAAAATACATTTCTTCCCAAACAATTTCATATGAAAACACTTTTTGTACCACAAAAACTTTTTAAGTTAGAAGGAATTTTGTCCATCAACCACCAAATTTAAACTTTTTAGAACCTTATTGCAATTACAAGATTTTTATTAGCAGACATTTTTGCTCATAACTTCAAAACGACTTAAGATATTCCCATAATTTTTTTACATCTTTATAATGCGGTTCCTGAGGATGGATTTGAGGGTAAAAACGTCATTCTGGGTTAAAAATTGAGGTAGCCAGGGCTGTTTTGGATGAGATAGTTTTTTTGCTACTTTTCATAATAAATTCTAAGTTTTGTCGAGAATATCTTAAGGAATAGTGAGAATATTCTTAAAAGGCTTTTAGTCCAAAAAAATATATTTCTTCCCAAACAATTTCATATGAAAACACTTTTTGTACCTCAAAACCCTTTTTGAGTTATAGGCAATTTTGTCCATTTTGTTTTTAGTTGGGCCGTATTTGGGTGAGAAGGTTTCCACTACATTTCTTATAATATTTTAAAAATTAGTAAAGATATTTTGATAAAAATTATTTCACCACAGTGCAAAGGCATTCCTGATGATGGATTTGAGGTACAAAACGTGTCTTCGGCCTAAAAAATTGTGCACCGTAATCGGGGATAAGAGCAATAACAGGAGTTCGGATTTTTAATTTGCATCTTCGTTCTATTATTGGGTCACATTTTGGGGTATAACTCAAAAAGTACTGTAGATATTTTAATAATTATTTTACCGAAATGTAAAAGGATATCTGAGGATGGATTTGAGGTGCGAAACGTTGCTTTACGGCAATATTTTTCTGAGTTATGGCGTTTTTAGTTAGACCATGTTTGGATGAGAACGTTTCCACTACATCTCAAAAACTATTGAAGACATTTTGATAATTCCTTTACTTCAATGCAAAGGGTTTTCTGATGATAGATTTGGGTCTGATTTCTGATGATAGATTTGACCCATATGTCAAATGATTTTGTTGTTATTGTTGTAAAAAACCACTAATTAAATTAATTTTTAAGTAAATAAATAAAACACTTTTTTTGTTTATTACACTTACCTCCGGAAAAGTCTCCCGGATGTGTCTCCAAATAAGCGGATCGGTCTGTATATACAGGGAGCACGTAGTGTTCTTGATCTCTTCTTTTCTGGCGGCCCTTTTGTGACGCCCGTGAATCCGGTTCGCACCCTCCGTATATTTCGTGAAGCTCTTTTCGACATGATCATAGGGTTTGTATCTTTTATAATTTCCATCATTGTAAGGGACGTTTGAGGGTTGCTCGCCGAGTACTTCGTTTTCTTCGTTAAATAAGTCGCTTTTTGGCAGTTTTCGTTCTTGATCTTGCGAGTACGGCTCTGGAACGGCCGAGTTCTGAATCGACTCCATCCACGCTATCACTTCGTCGTTTATACCGCAGCCTGCGGAGTGTCCTGAAAGAATTTATGCGTGAGCATTAGCTCAACTTACTGACGATATTAATTATAGGATACAAAGAATACGCTCCGGTTCATATACAGGGTGTTTCGGGAGGAAAGGGAAATATTTTGGGAACATATTCAGAAGGTCGAAATAAGATAAATTGACCCATTTTCAGTAAAAAATTTAATATGATAAAATGTGTAAAATTAATAGGACTCCCAAGTAGGAAAAGAGGTGTAATTCCCTTAATTTCCCACCGATTTTCATGAAAGTTGGATTATTGGATAGGATATTTAATTTAGAATAAAAAGTGTATCTATAAAAAAATTGAAAAACCGGATATTTTCAGAGTAAAAAATTAAATATGAAAAAATTGTTAAAATAATAGGACCCCCAAGTAGAAAAACAGGTATAATTCCCTTAATTTCCCACCGATTCTCATGAAAATTAAATTAGCGAATAGGGTATTTAATTTAGAACAAAGAGTCTATCTATAAAAAAATTGAAAAACTGGATATTTTCAGAGTAAAAAATTAAATATGGAAAAAAATTCGTAAAATGAATAGGACTCCCAAAATAGGAAAACAGGTATAATTCCCTTAATTTCCCACCGATTTTCATGAAAATTGGATTAGTGAACAGGGTATTTAATCTAGAACAAAAAGTGTATTTATAACCAAATAAGATATACAAATAAAAAAAACTCAATAATATAAATTTGCTCAAAACTAAACAAGGATTTAAAGAATAAAATTTATTTTAGACAAATGCGCTTTTTTTTATTAAATAATGTTTACGATAAATCTCTTATGCACGCCATTGGTAAAAATTAATTTTTTTCTTCGTACGTCGAAAAATGCCCTTTGATGCATTACTTCCATTGTTTGACATTTAAAATTATGTGTGACAATTTGAGGCAACCATTTGATTTTTTTTTTGAAGAAATGTAAAAAATGCAAAAAAAATGGTTTTTTATTAAAAATACCCTTACACCCCCCACCCACCCCAAACAGCTTATCAGTAAGAAATTCTTCTGCAATATCTACTGATTCTGAAGGGTAGTGTTGCTGAAAAACCGTTTTTTTTGCAGAAAATAATTGTCTAAGAGCAAAAATTTAATAAGAAAATTATGGGAAATAAAAAATTCTTCATTTCTTCAAAAAAGACTAAAAGAGACTTCAGACTAGTCCATAAATCAATAATTTTTGAATTTTATCTACTAGAACTCAAAATATTCACTTGCCAATAAAAGAAAAATTATTTTGTTCCTTACAGGCACTCCTAGAATAAAAATTCCATTATTTTGACTTTTTGTGAATGGATTTTAGTCATTTCTTCAAAAAAGTCTAAAGGAATCTTCTGATTAGTCCATAAATGAATAATTTTTGATTTTTGACTTCTATAACTCAAGATATTAACTCAAGATATTGCCAATGATAAACGAATGATTTTATGTCTTACAGACACTTCTGGAATAAAAACAAGTAAACAAGCAGCCTATAGGAAAAACGTACCCAAACGTATATGATTTATGGACTAGTCTGAAGCCCCTTTTTGGTCTTTATTGAAAAAATTCAGATTTTTTCATTTCCTATAATTTTCTCATGAAATTTTTCCTTAAAGACAATTATTTTCTGCAATAAAACGATTTTTCATCAACAATACCCTTTCACCCCCCACCCACCCCACACAGCTTACCAGTAAGAAATTCTTCTGCAAAATCTACCGATTCTGAAATCACTACTGACTTTCTTACTTAAATAAGTCAACACAACCAATATGATTATTCACCAAACCCAATTTATTAACAGTGCCATATAGATGTACGTTTTGCTCATATGCTGCCGGACATAAATTGACTGTATGTACGTTGTATGTAACGTTATTTATTTAAACAATTATTGGATTGAAAAATTACTTAGAAAAGATTTCAATACGAACAAAATGCTTATTCAACTTTAGTTCTCAGTAATTTTAAATTTAATCCCTCGTCATAATCTAACACAAACATTCACGTAACACAATTTATTAACAGTGCCATATACACTAAGTGAGAGTGTCTATTTCTATGAAGTAAATGTTATTTAAGTAAGAAAATCAGTAATGATTTCAAAATCGGTAGATTTTGCAGTAGAATTTCTTACTGGTAAGCTGTTTGGGGTGGGTGGGGGGGTAAGGGTAGGGTTAATGAAAAAGCGTTTTTTTTTTGTAGAAAATAATCATCTTAGAGGAAAAATTTAATAAGAAAATTATAGGAAATAAAAAAACTTCAGTTCTTCAAAAAGGACCAAAAAGGGCTTCAGGCTAGTTTGTGTACGTTTTGCTTATATGCGGGTCTCTTACTTGCCTACTATGAAATTTAAAGTAATATTTTGCATACAAAATGATAAAGAAATTTAAAACACATGAAACTTGCAGACTCTTGAAAAAATTGAGTTTTCATTCCACAAATGCCTGTAAGACACAAAAGACTTTGTCTCTTATTGGCAAGTGAATATCTTGAGTTCTAGTAGACAAAATTTAAAAATTATTGATTTAAGGACTAGTCTAAAGACTTTTTTAGTCTTTTTTTAAAAAATTACTAAAATCCATTCACAAAAAGTCAAGATAATTGAATTTTTGTTCTGGGAGTGCCTGTAAGGAATAAAATAATTGTCTCTTCTTGGCAACTGAACATCTTGGGTTCTAGAAGTCAAAATTTAAAAAATATTGATTTATGGACTAGTCCTAAGACTTTTTTTAGTCTTTTTTAAAAAAAAATACTAAAATCCATTCACAAAAAGTCAAAATAATTGAATTTTTGTTCTAGGAGTGCCTGTAAGGAACAAAATCAATTGTCTCTTATTGGCAAGTGAATATCTTGAGTTCTAGTAGACAAAATTTAAAAAATATTGATTTATGGACTAGTCCTAAGACTTTTTTAGTCTTTTTTGAAAAAAATACTAAAATCCATTCACAAAAAGTCAAAATAATTGAATTTTTGTTCTAGGAGTGCCTGTAAGGAACAAAATAATTGTCTCTTCTTGGCAACTGAATATCTTGGGTTCTAGAAGTCAAAATTTAAAAAATATTGATTTATGGACTAGTCCTAAGACTTTTTTAGTCTTTTTTGAAAAAAATACTAAAATCCATTCACAAAAAGTCAAAATAATTGAATTTTTGTTCTAGGAGTGCCTGTAAGGAACAAAATAATTGTCTCTTCTTGGCAACTGAATATCTTGGGTTCTAGAAGTCAAAATTTAAAAAATATTGATTTATGGACTAGTCCTAAGACTTTTTTAGTCTTTTTTGAAAAAAATACTAAAATCCATTCACAAAAAGTCAAAATAATTGAATTTTTGTTCTAGGAGTGCCTGTAAGGAACAAAATCAATTGTCTCTTATTGGCAAGTGAATATCTTGAATTCTAGTAGACAAAATTTAAAAATTATTGATTTAAGGACTACTCTGAAGCCCCTTTTAGTCTTTTTTGAAGAAATTAAGATTTTTTCATTTCCTATAATTTTCTTATTAAATTTTTGCTCCAAGACAATTGTTTTCTGCAAAAAAACAGTTTTTCATCAAGACTACCCTTACACCCCCCACCCACCCCAAACAGCTTACCAGTAAGAAATTCTTAAGCAAAATCTACGGTCTGAATGATGATTTCAGAATCAGTAGATTTTGCTTAAGAATTTCTTACTGGTAAGCTGTTTGGGGTGGGTGGGGGGTGTAAGGGTAGTCTTGATAAAAAACCGTTTTTTTGCAGCAAATAATTGTCTAAGAGCAAAAATTTAATAAGAAAATTATGGGAAATAAAAAATTCTTCATTTCTTCAAAAAAGACTAAAAGAGACTTCAGACTAGTCCATAAATCAATAATTTTTTAATTTTATCTACTAGAACTCAAAATATTCACTTGCCAATAAAAGAAAAATTATTTTGTTTCTTACAGGCACTCCTAGAATAAAAATTCCATTATTTTGACTTTTTGTGAATGGATTTTAGTCATTTCTTCAAAAAAGTCTAAAGGAATCTTCTGATTAGTCCATAAATGAATAATTTTTGATTTTTGACTTCTATAACTCAAGATATTCACTTGCCAATGATAAACGAATGATTTTATGTCTTACAGACACTTCTGGAATAAAAACAAGTAAACAAGCAGCCTATAAGCAAAACGTACACAAACGTATATGAGTTATGGACTAGTCTGAAGCCCCTTTTTGGTCTTTATTGAAAAAATTCAGATTTTTTCATTTCCTATAATTTTCTCATAAAATTTTTCCTCAAAGACAATTATTTTCTGCAATAAAACGATTTTTCATCAACAATACCCTTACACCCCCCACCCACCCCAAACAGCTTACCAGTAAGAAATTCTTCTGCAAAATCTACCGATACTGACATCATCACTGACTCTCTTACTTAAATCAGTCAACACAACCAATACGACCAATCACAAAGCCCAACTTATTAAGTACGTTTTGCTGTTGTTTTGTACGTTGTTTAATTTAAATTAATATCTTAAATGAAAAAAATGATAAAGCAACTTACCTTGACGTTCATTAGCAAAAGGATCGTGAACGTGGTCCTCGTGGTAAATAACAGAATGGAACGTTCGATTGGGGTGCGAGTGGTGTGGAAAGTAGTGATGGGCTTTTTCCACATAAAATGAACCGTTTGACGACACGATTTTTCCTTCGAAAACCCCATCGATTATCGAGCCGAACACTTCACTTTTAGGCTCGCCTAAAATCAGTCGAATTCTTTTTCAATGTAAAACAGAGACAATATAGAGACATACGTTTTATGTTTTAAATTTTGTTTATATAAGGCTATTGCCTCTATGAATTCTAGATACGAAAAATTAATGTGTCCTATAGGAGCTAGATCCTCCTTTGTATGACGTTGTTTTGTCGTCCTGTATACGATTTTGTTGGCAAATAAAGGATATTGTTATTGTTGTTATTATGTATTAAATTTACCTAAAAGTGCTGAAATATGAGGAAAATAGGGCATAAAATGTATGAATGTTTCAAGGGTGTGTGTAGAATTTGTGTGGGTACAGGACCAAAACAGCACTCTTCATCAATTTTTTATTTTTTGAGTCTAAACAAGTCCGTTATCAGGTACAAGTAGCAAAAGAAAACTAGGGGATTATAGGAGAAATACAAGGGAATTTAAGACTTTTAATGCTCAGATCGGATTGATTTTTAGGTGAAAAGTTTCTTTGGAATATTCTTCAGCTTTTCTTGAAAAATCATAAAAATTCATGAATCAGAACTTTTTTTATCCAGGATTTTGGAAATTATGTCCAACGGGAAAGAGAGTCTCGGGTAACTTGGGTCATAACTTCACTTCTAGTGCTCAGATCGGATAGATTTTGGTTTTAAAATATTCCTACGAGTGTTCTTAAGCTTTTATTGAAAAAACCATAAAAATCCATGCATCAGAACTTTTTTTATCTAAGTTTTTGGAAATCATGTCCAAGGAGATAGACAGTTTCAGGTAACTTGGGTCATAACTCCACTCCTAATGTTCAGATCTGCTTGATTTTTGTTTTAAAATATTCTTTGGAATGTTCTCAAGCAAATATTCCTATATATGGAATGTTTTAAAATATTCTTTGGAATGTTCTCAAGCAAATATTCCTAATATGGAATGTTCGTTGAAAAAATCATAAAAATCCATGCACTAGAACTTTTTTTATCCAGGACCTAAAGATCCAAAAAAAGATCAAAATTTTACTTTTTTTTGAAAAATTGCTTCATTTTATTTCAAAATCCTTCCATGGCTACCGATTAATGCAATAAAAAGGCTAAAAAAAATTTGATGAATTTTTGGTCAAAATTCGAAAGGGGTGTACCCATGAAAAATTATGAAAAATCACTTTTTATTTTTTTCCAAAAAATCCGTGAGTCTGAGAAGAAATTGTCCGAAACAAAAGTTGTCGGGAATAACAAGGACTACACGTTGGTAAAAGAAATTTGCTTCTATCGGTCATACAGCTTGAGAAAATGGCGAAAAACCTGTAATTAAAAAATTTCCATTTTTTCCACTGCTATCGAAAATATTGAAATTATTTTTGTGCCTAAAGAATCTTCACTTTAAACTGAATTAAAAAGTGTTCTACACTTTTTTTCGAGAAACGAACAGGGACGGAGTTACGCGCGTTTTCCGAGTTTTGAGCCTGACGACTCAAAAAAAAAAATCAAAAATTTAAAAAAATTGTACGATTCGAAAAATTCTTTTACCCACGTGTAGAGCACCAAAAAACAACGAAAAAATGCCTATTACATTAATCTCGATTTCCCATAGGAAAGGCAAGAGAATTTTTTGAAGCTATATACAGAATGTCCTTAATTTTCCAAAAATGTGACTTTCCTCTAATTTTTTTTTAAATTTCTCGATTTTAATTTAAAATCCTTCCATGACTATCAATTGATGCAATAAAAACGCTAAAAAAAAATTTGAAATTTTTGGTCAAAATTCGAAAGGGGGTGACCCTTAAAAAATTATGAAAAATCACTTTTTAATTTTCCAAAAAATCCGTGATTCTAAGAAGAAATTGTCCGAAACAAAAGTTGTCGGGAATAACAAGGACTGCACGTTGGTAGAAGAAATTTGCTTCTATCGGTCATACAGCTTGAGAAAATGGCGAAAAACCTGTAATTATGAAATTTCCATTTTCTCCACTGCTATGGAAAATATTGAAATTATTTTTGTGCCTAAAGAATCTTCACTTTAAACTGAATTAAAAAGTGTTCAACACTTTTTTTCGAAAAACAAACAGGGACGGAGTTACGCGCGTTTTCCGAGTTTTGGCCCTGACGACTCAAAAAAAATCAAAAATTAAAAAAAATTGTCCGAACCGAAAAATTCTATTACCCACGTGTAGAGCACAAAAAAACAAGGAAAAAATCACAAATTCATTAATCTCGATTTCCCATAGGAAAGGCAAGAGAATTTTTTGAAGCTATATACAGCTTGTCCTTTATTTTCCAGAAATTTGACTTTCCTCTAATTTTTTTAAAAATTTCTCGATTTTAATTTAAAATCCTTCCATGACTACCGATTGATGCAATAAAACCGCTTAAAAAAAATTTGAAACTTTTGGTGAAAATTCGAAAGGGGTGTACCCTTGAAAAATTATAAAAAAATCACTTTTTGTTTTTTTCCAAAAAATCAGTGAGTCTGAGAAAAAAATTGTCCGAAACAAAAGTTGTCGGGAATAACAAGGACTGCACGTTGGTAAAAGAAATTTGCTTCTATCGGTCATACAGCTTGAGAAAATGGGGAAAAACCTGTAATTATGAAATTTCCAATTTCTCCACTGCTATGGAAAATATTTAAATTATTTTTGTGCCCAAAGAATCTTCACTTTAAACTGAATTAAAAAGTGTTTTACACTTTTTTTCAAAAAACGAACAGGGACGGAGTTACGCGCGTTTTCCGAGTTTTGGCCCTGACGACTCAAAAAAAAATGAAAAATTAAAAAAAAAATTTCGAACCGAAAAATTCTTTTACCCACGTGTAGAGCATAAAAAAACAAGGAAAAAATCCCAAATTCATTAATCTCGATTTCCCATATGAAAGGCAAAAGAATTTTTTGAAGCTATATACAAAATGTCTTTAATTTTCCAAAAATGTGACATTCCTATAATTTTTTTTAAAATTTCTCGATTTTAATTTAAAATCCTTCCATGACTATCAATTGATGCAATAAAACCGCTTAAAAAAAATTTTGAAATTTTTGGTCAAAATTCGAAAGGGGTGTACCCTTGAAAAATTATGAAAAATCACTTTTTATTTTTTTCCAAAAAATCCGTGATTCTGAGAAGAAATTGTCCGAAACAAAAGTTGTCGGGAATAACAAGGACTGCACGTTGGTAAAAGAAATTTGCTTCTATCGGTCATACAGCTTGAGAAAATGGGGAAAAACCTGTAATTCAAAAATGTCCATTTTCTCCACTGCTACGGAAAATATTGAAATTATTTTTGTGCTTAAAGAATCTTCACCTTAAACTGAATTAAAAAGTGTTTTACACTTTTTTTCGAAAAACGAACAGGGACGGAGTTACGGGCATTTTCCTGGTTTTGGCCCTAACGACTTAAAAAAAATCAAAAATTTTAGAAAATTGTACGATTCGAAAAATTCTTTTACCCACGCGTAGAGCACAAAAAAACAAAAAAAAAATTCCTATTACATTAATCTCGATTTCCCATAGGAAAGGCAAGAGAATTTTTTGAAGCTATATACAGAATGTCCTTAATTTTCCAAAAATGTGACTTTCCTTTAATTTTTTTTTTAATTTCTCCATTTCCAAGTGATTTTATGAGTAGCTTTAGTTGGATACCGCCACCCATTTGTCTTTTTCAGCTTTATACTTTATATTTACTTTTTATCGGTAAATAAATAAAGCTGTTTATTATTATTATTATTATTATTCCAATTGGGTTTTTATGGGAAATAGAGGAAAGTGATGCAGTGGGGGTAAATAACTTACCAATTAAATACCCTTTGTAAATATGCGAGGTATCAACGTCGATAGGTCCGTTTTCCCCGTGAATTTCCAACCTCTCCCCGAACGCCTCGACGTCCCGTTTTAGTCTCAATCGAAAATGGCGATCGTGGGATTTGAACGACAGATGAACGTGGTCGTTGTGGAGCAGCGACCTTTTGCTACGCAGATGTGCCTGGTGTACCGCTTTGACATCGTAGCTGAGCGGTTCGTAATGGCTGATGTATCGGTTCAGTTGATTAGCTGCAATACGAACATTGTGAAATGTTTAGTAAGTCGGATTCTTGTAATTCAAGTCTTGCTCAAGATACATGGATCGACTGAGATATACAGAAGACTGTTTTACAAGTATAGTCGCTTTCCATACCTTTAGTCCGTGGGATTGTTACAGAAAAACTACAAATTGTCAGATGTAATTAGGTCCGATTAGTCCAAGGACCGAAGTTTATATGGGAAGGAAAGAGAGTAATATATATTCAAAAAAAAATCAATTTTTATAAATTGGATAAACGTTAAATATAATAGTTTAGTCACGAGCCCAATGTTAAAAATTAGTCAAAAATTATTACCTTAATACCAACTACAATACTTTAACCCAATTGGACCAATAGCAGCAAAAGTGTTACGGGAGTCACGTGACTTAAAACTCAAATGTCAATTATCTGTCAAAATTGTATCCAAGTATCCTAATCGCAAATCCATAATTGCATGATTTTTATATTTGTTTTCAATATAAAGCTCGCCTATATCCACATTTTAAATTAAATAGATCAATCAGAATTTTGGAAATTATGTCCAAGGGGAAATACAGTCTCAGGTAACTTGGCTCATAACTCCACTTCTATTGCTCAGATTGGATTGATTTTGGTTTTAAAATATTCCTTGGAATGTTCTTAAGCTTCATTGAAAAAATAAAAAAAAAATCATGCATCAGAACTTTTTTTATCCAGAATTTTGGAAACTATGTCCAAGGGGAAAGACAGTATCAGGTAACTTGGGTCATAACTCCAATTCTAGTGCTCAGATTGGATTGATTTTGGTTTCAAAATATTCCTTGGAGTGTTCTTAAGCTTCATTGAAAAAATCAAAAAAAATCATGCATCAGAACTTTTTTTTATCCGGGATTTTGGAAATTATGTCCAAGGGGAAAGACAGTCTCAGGTAACTTGGCTCATAACTCCACTTCTAGTGCTCAGATTGGATTGATTTTGGTTTCAAAATATTCCTTGGAGTGTTCTTAAGCTTCGTTGAAAAAATTTAAAAAAATCATGAATCAGAACTTTTTTTATCCGGGATTTTGGAAATTATGCCCAAGGGGAAAGACAGTCTCAGGTAACTTGGGTCATAGCTCCACTTCTATTGCTCAGATTGGATTGATTTTGGTTTTAAAATATTCCTTGGAATGTTCTTAAGCTTCATTGAAAAAATAAAAAAAAATCATGCATCAGAACTTTTTTTATCCAGAATTTTGGAAATTATGTCCAAGGGGAAAGACAGTCGCAGGTAACTTGGGTCATAACTGCAGTTCTGATGATCAGATTGGATTGATTTTGGTTTTAAAATATTCCTTGGAGTATTCTTAAGCTTCATTGAAAAAAAAAAAAAAAATCATGTATCAGAACTTTTTTTATTCGGGATTTTGGAAATTATGTCCAAGGGGAAAGACAGTCTCAGGTAACTTGTATCATAACTCCAGTTCTAGTGCTCAGATTGGATTACTTTTAGTTTTAAAATATTCCTTGGAATGTTCTTAAGCTTCATTGAAAAAAAAAAATCGTGCATCAGAACTTTTTTTATCCAGAATTTTGGAAATTATGTCCAAGGGGAAAGACAGTCGCAGGTAACTTGGGTCATAACTGCAGTTCTGATGATCAGATTGGATTGATTTTGGTTTTAAAATATTCCTTGGAGTATTCTTAAGCTTCATTGAAAAAAAAAAAAAAAATCATGTATCAGAACTTTTTTTATTCGGGATTTTGGAAATTATGTCCAAGGGGAAAGACAGTCTCAGGTAACTTGTATCATAACTCCAGTTCTAGTGCTCAGATTGGATTACTTTTAGTTTTAAAATATTCCTTGGAGTGTTCTTAAGCTTCATTGAAAAAATCATGAAAATCCATGCATCAGAACTTTTTTTATCCGGGATTTTGGAAATTATGTCCAAGGGGAAAGACAGTCTCAGGTAACTTGGGTCATAACTCCACTTCTATTGCTCAGATTGGATTGATTTTGGTTTTAAAATATTCTTTGGAGTATTCTTAAGCTTTTATAAAAAAAATCATAGAAATCCATGCATCAGAACTTTTTTTATGCAGAATTTTGGAAATTATGTCCAAGGGGGTAACTTGGGTCATAGCTCCTCTTCTAGTGCTCAGATTGGATTGATTTTGGTTTTAAAATATTCCTTGGAGTGTTCTCAAGCCTTCACTGAATAAAATCATGAAACCCACACTTTAAATTAAATAGATCTGTACGATCCACTGTCTATAAACTCAAAAAAAAGGCATTTTTTAACGTCAAAACTTTACCGAATTTTCCTGTCCGCAATACACAATCTCCCCAATTGATATGCACATATTCGAAAAGCCCAGAGTTTTTCCAATTGGACGTTACCTGTAATTGACAGTTTTCCGATAAATTTCACTGAAAATTTAACGAAACTCTGATACCCTTCCAAAAAAAAAAAAAACACGTGCCGAGGTACCTGCTGTTGGCGGCCATACCTATTGGGCTATTTCACCCTTGTGGTGACGTTTAACGGAAAAAAAATGGACTTGTTTGAGAAAAACGCATTTTTTCAGTACTTGTAATACAGCTGCAATTTTGAAATTTTAGTATGTGTTGTAAAACAAAATTTGGCATCTTTTAGATGATGTTTTATTTTCCAATAACGTACAGGGACGTCGCAAATGAATAAAACGCCAAATATCCAAATATCTCAAAAACTACTAGTGTCAGAAAAATTCTAATTACAGAAAAACAATCGGCTTATTATAGTATTTAATACGTGAAAATATAAATCGTTCAGGTTCGTCATCATAATTCGGGTCGGTCCTTCAAGGGAAAAGTTTGCTCGCCCTGGATAATCCACAAAAATTTGGTTTATATCACATTTAAAAGGCAAATAATGAAGGTTTTTTTTCATAATTTTTCTTTTTTCCGAAATAAGTACCGTGTAGCGTAAAATTCAAGAACTTCAAAAGCATCTAAAGCAGTTTGAATTTTATTTTACCTCAGTTTTATTCGCTTATAATTCCTTACCCTCCATACGGATCTGAACCAAAAATTATACAGCCCTTAAGCCCCCAACCACCCTTATGCCCTAAAAATTTCAAGTCGTTTTAAGGCGTTGAATTTGAGTTCTCGTGAGCCAAAGGTTTTTTTTACTAATTTTTTACTTTAACGCAGTACCGCTCCGTTCGGGGGCAAAGGAAATATATTTTTTTTACGGTTTAGTCATTCTCAATGTATTGAGAGCTCACATGCTGAATTTCATCGTTTCACTATTCATACAGCCAAAGATACGAATTTTTAATTGCGAAAAACATGGATTTTCGAGCTCTAAGTGGCGCACATACACGATAGATACACATATAAGAGATACGAAGATTGTTAAACTGGGGCAAAGTTGAATTATTAAAAAATCCAAACGGTTATACGAAGATATTCGAAAAAATACGAAATTTTGAAACATCTAAATAATTTGCACTTATGCATTGCCACTTTTTTGTGCGACATGATGGTGTTTTTCTTTTCTTTTGCAAAATTCTCTTTTTAATAATGTAATTTTTGAAAAAAACTAAATTTGCAACTGCAATGTTATTAAACATCAATGATTAAAAATAAAGTTGCGTTAGTTTTTTTAACGGAGAATTAAATAATAACTTAAACCATCATAAGCATATTTCAATTTGTGTGACTACAATAATACTTCAGACGTTTCATTGACATGCTAAATTTAACCATCCCTTCAATATAGAAACCCTTTTTTTGTCTCTATTAAATGTCTCGGTCAATGTCCGCATGAACCGATAAAAATCGTTTGTCTTTTCGATAAAAATAGAACACTTTTGCAAATTAAACTTTACAGTGTCCTTTACATGGGAAATATTTAACTCTGAAAGGTCTGTAGTTATGGTAAGAAAATTAAATAATCTACTATAGTAATCAAGTTACAACTTGGCGCCCAGTTGAAATTTTAATAAGTAAAACTGTAATTGGCTTTATTTTACTGCTCTAACCTTAATTCACTGAGAAGCTCCGATAATTTCATAAGAAAACTTCAGGATAGACGAGTAATTTATCAACACATTTAATTCGAAACTTAGGGGTTCTTTACAAGTTCAAAAACACTACATAATTATCCATATATAGTCCTGTAATTTAATAAATATCTGCTTACTATTTAAAACTGTTATGGTGTTTAGGGTTCTTTCTAGATATATAGATATAATCGGCAAACAAAATTAGAGAAACATGCAGGATCTGTCTGACTAATTAATATGTTTTATAACATAAGATAAGGCAGTTAGTAGATTTACTCCAAAGCAAATATAACATTTCATGATTGAGAATTTACCGCTAAAAAATCTAACCCGTTATAGCAATAAATTCACTTTCTACTTATTGCAATTTATGTTTGTATAATTTTCTTGACCCAGTTATTTCTTAAACAATTACACTTTTATTATTAATGGTAGTAGAGACGAATCGCTGCCTTACATTACGACATTCATTTTTTACCACCGTATCTATTTAATTTAATCGCTTAAAGCCGTTTAAATTCTAATTGAATCGGATTTTATGTTTAAAATATCAACGAATTTCTCCACTTTATCATGTTCTTTTTTTAATATTTATACTGAACCTTGCATCATATTGGCAATGCTAATGGACCCTTCAAGGCTTATTTTTATCATAAAATTGAATGTGCTAACCGTTGATAAATAAGAATATTAATTTTTAACGATTAAACTAATTAAACAGACTTTTTTTGAGCCCTACACATAAAAAACTTCTCATGGCATAGACTATACTTTTTGTAGATACGACTTTTCTGCTTCAGATACCTTAACAGGTGCTTTAGAGCCCCACAATTGAAAAATCAGATTTGAGTGGATTTTCAGATCCAGTAGCCTTGATTCAGGTTTTGAAGCGCGACATTTAGGTGGCGCTACAAGTATAAAACACTGATCCACATCTAGTAGGTGCTCTATGTGACTAAAAATTGAAGGCTTTAGAACTTCTTGAAAATCATGTTAAAGAGGGGAAAACAGTTTTAAGTAAATTGAGTCATAACTCCACTTCTACTGGTCAGATCAGCTTTTTTTTTGTTTTAAAAGATTCTTTGCAGTGTTCTTTAGGTTTTATTGAAAGAATCATGAAAATCCATAAAGTAGATTTTTTTTAATGCAATTTTTTGAAAATCATGTTGAGGGGTGAGAACAGTTTGAGGTAAATTAAGCCATAGCTCTACTTCTACTGCTCAGATGGGTTTGTATTTTATTTTAAAAGATTCCTTGTAACATTCTGAAGCTTTCATTGAAAAAATCATAAAAATCCATAAAGTAGAATTTTTTCTATGCAAGTTTTTGAAAATCATGTTAAAGAGGGGAAAACAGTTTCAGGTAAATTGCGTCATAACTCCACTTCTACTGGTCAGATTAGCTTTTTTTTGTTTTAGAAGATTCTTTGGAGTATTCTTTAGCTTTTATTGAAAGAATCACGCAAATCCATGAAGTAGATTTTTTAATGCAATTTTTTGAAAATCATGTCGAGGGGTGAAAGCAGTTTTAGGTAAATTAAGCTATAACTCCACTTCTACTATTTAGATCGGTTTAATTTTTGTTTTAAAAAATTCTTTGTAATGTTCCTAAGCTTTCATTGAAAAAATAACGAAAATCCATAAAGTAGAATTTTTTTCATGCAAGTTTTTAAAAATCATGTCGAGGAGTGAAAACAGTTTTAAGTAAATTGAGCCATAACTTCACTTCTACTGTTCAGATCGACTTCATTTTTGTTTTAAAAGATTGTTTGGAGTATTTATTAGTTTTCATTGAAAGAATCCCAAAAATCCATGAAGTAGAATTTGTTTTATGCAAGTTTCTAAAAATTTTCTACCTAATGAATTTGTTTTATGGAAGTTCTTGAAAATCATGTCAAAGAGGGAAAGACAGTTTCAGGTAAATTGAGCCATAACTCCACTTCTACTGCTCAGCTCGGTTTAATTTTTGTTTTAAAAGAGTCTTTGGAGTATTTTTTAGCATTTATTGAAAGAATCACGAAAATCCATAAAGTAGAATTTTTTCATGCAAGTTTTTAAAAATCATGTTGAGAAGTGAAAACAGTTTTAAGTAAATTGAGCCATAACTTCACTTCTACTGTTCAGATCGGCTTCATATTTGTTTTAAAAGATTCTTTGGAGTATTTATTAGTTTTCATTGAAAGAGTCACAAAAATTCATGAAGTAGAATTTGTTTTATGCAAGTTTTTGAAAATCATGTCGAGTGGTGAAAACAGTTTTAAGTAAATTGAGCCATCACTTCAGTTAACTACTGTTCAGATCGGCTTCATTTGTGTTTTAAAAGATTCTTTGGAGTATTTTTTAGTTTTCGTTCAAAGAATCACAAAAATTCATGAAGTAGAATTTGTTTTATGCAAGTTTTTAAAAATTATGTCGAGTGGTGAAAACAGTTTTAAGTAAATTGAGCCATAACTTCACTTCTACTGGTCAGATCGGTTTCATTCTTGTTTTAAAAGATTCTTTGGAGTATTTTTTAGCTTTCATTGAAAGAATCACGAAAATCCATGAAGTAGAATTTGTTTTATGCAAGTTTTTGAAAATCATGTCGAGTGGTGAAAACATTTTTAAGTAAATTGAGCCATAACTTCACTTCTACTGGTCAGATCGGTTTCATTCTTGTTTTAAAAGATTCTTTGGAGTATTTATTAGTTTTCGTTAAAAGAATCCCAAAAATTCATGAAGTAGAATTTTTCTTATGGAAGTTTTTAAAAATCATGTCGAGGAGTGAAAACAGTTTTAAGTAAATTTTTTTTATTTATTTATTTAATAGACGGGATCAACCCCATTACAAAAAAAACAATATTACAAAGTTCAATAGTTACACCTAACCATAACTTAAGATACAAATATGTTTTTAGAGGCAAACCAACATAAAATCAACAGAAGAGTTTACACAATCTCTCTAATTTGTTTCCTAAAACTAGACAAGCCAATGCCCAGAACTTCAATATCCTCATGGTTGATAATATTGAAGGTTCTTTCGATAGGGGAGTGAGTGGCATAGTTGGTACTGTGAAAAGGCAAAGCAAATAGTCGGTTTCGTCTCAAGGTCGGGGCATACAATCAGACCATTAAGAAGCTTAAACACAAAGATTAAATCACCACGAATACGTCTTTCTCTCAATGTTGTCATAGCCAGCACTTCCCGTGCATCATCATAAACATGATCGTTCGTTTCCAAATTTAATTTAAATAGACAAAATCTTAAAAACTTATTCTGAATCCTTTCAAGTAATAGGGGGACCATATCATTAAGCCATGCTTCAATAAAGAAACCACCAAAGACATGTACACTCTCTTACAGGTCTCGACTGATAGCTCTCTACATTTACGCAGAACAAAACCCAGAACCCTGATGGAGGACCTAACCACTATATTATTTATGTGTATATTAAAATTTAAATGATCGTCAAAATAAATGCCAAGATCCTTGATTGTATCAGAATATTGAACAGGGCTTCCCTCTATATGGTATGATGTTACAACTTTTTTACTTCTTTTGTGAAAACTAATATAATTACATTTCTTTATTTTTAAGAATAAGATATTGTTGACACACCAATAATTTACCCTATTCAGGTCATTCTGTAACAAAATTTGGTCTTTTGGAGTCTGGATTACTCTATAAAATTTCAGGTCATCTGCAAACAATAAAAAAGCACTATTATCAAAACATGTTTCAAAACAGCTAATGGTGGGCAGTGTCCACCCTGAGGTACACCAGAACATACATTGATACTGCTGCATCTAGCACTACCCAATCTAACCTGCTGAGTCCGGCCTGACAAGAAGCTTGTGAACCACGCAATTATATAATTGGAGAAACCAAACACTATAAGTTTCTCCTGCAAGATTCTGTGATCAACTTTATCAAAATCCTTAAAGAAGTCTGTATAAATCACATCCATCTGGCATCCAACAGATCCTGCTGATAGATCAACAAGTTAGTGATCGTAGATCTGCCCGAACTAAATCCATGCTACTGATTGAGCAACAGCTCCTTGCAATAGAAATAAATTTGGTCGTAGATAAGACTGTCCAAGAGTTTTGGAATGGCCGACTGGATGCAAACGCCCCTATATTGGTCATTATCATCTGATTTAAATATTGGTACCACAAAACTATGCTTCCATAATGACGGAAAGAGTGCTGAGCCAAGGGATTTCTGAAAAAGGAAGAATAGAGGGCGAGAAACAGTACAGACACATTTTTGTAAAAAATAGTTTGGTATCCCATCTACCTGAACTAACTTTGGCCTTTAATTTTAAAATTTTATCAAAAATCAAACCAATAGGCAGCTGGGGATTAGGAATTGTCATATTTTCTCCCACCTGTTGACCCATATAATAATTGTTATTTTTATTTATATTAGTATTATAGACAGTTGAAAAAAACTGGGCAAAACTCTCCGCTATCTGTTCGCAACCAGAAAATTCATTATCACCATAATACATTGAATTTGGAATTTTATTTACTGCCTTCCTACTGTTGAGGTGATACCAAAAGCTTTTAGGGTCAGTACACAGTAATCGGTCTAAATTTGAAATATAATCACGGTAGCAAATATTCGCTAAAGTTTTGCACGTCGCCCTGAGATTAGAAAAAGTGACATAATCAGATTGATCACGAGTACTGATGTAATTCTTGTGAGCAATCTTCTTCTGTGTAACTAGATATTTAAGTTCACCCGAGAACCGCTTGGGAAAATCAGATGTCTTATATCTTTTGAGAGGAACAAAAAGGGCTATTGCCATGTTTAAAATGTTCAGTATTGTAGTCCAGTGAATTCCAGACGAGTAATTATTAATGCCATCATAATCTGCAAGCTTAAAATCATAAGAAAATTCTACATACTCTACATTTGGCTTGAATTCACCACACAAATCTAATTGAGAGTTGTACGCTTTGTGGTTTTGAGATTTATCAAAAAGGTAGTCGATTGCTTCTGTTACCACAAGATTACTTTTATTGGTGAAGATCAGATCCAAGTATAAGACAGCAAATTCTAACCATACAAACAAATCAAATAAAATTCAAATACTGTAAACTTACACTTAGGGAAAATTAGAATCTGTCGACGTAGTATTCATCCAGTGAATAGTAACATTTTTCGGTCAAAAGTATTTTCAATTAACGTTTAAAAGTGTCAATACATGTTGCCTCCCTGATTCCACCTGGAAAACGATTGAAAATTTTGATTCCCTTGTAGAAAATAGATTTTTTAGTTAATGTGGAGGAGGGGATTGGAAGATTTAGATCGTTCACTTGACGCGTTAAGTATCTTGGATTTGGGGTTATAAATTTAAAGCGATTTGCAAAAAGTAAGCAGGCCACTTCCTGAATGTAGAGGGAGACAAATAATGGGCGACAGGAATCTCTTGGTTTAGCCCCACAGATGTAACGTACAGCACACTTCTGTAAAACAAGCAGCATTTGTAGAAGATAGGCAGCTGCATTACCCCAGAAGCAAATGGCATACCTAGGTCGGATTCAATTAATGAAAAATATATAGATCTTCCAAACTCCATGCCAAGCTCCAGGGTAGTCACTCTGACTGTAAAACAACCTGCAGACACCTTTTTGCAAGTACCGAGGATATGCTCTTTAAATCTGAGTTCTCTGTCAATGAATATACCCAAAAATTTTGTATTATCAAACTGCTGAACTACTGAATTAGAAAAAGGCACGTGGTCTAGAGCACACTTAAAACACAATAATTTGGTTTTTTGAGGATTTAGTGACAGCAAGTTTGATTCAAACCAGAGATTTACTGCCTGAAGACCAGTTGCTAATGTAGTTCGCAGAGTATCTGCGTCTGGGCTGTGCCAAAGAAGTGTGGTATCATCGGCAAATAGAGTAAATTTCCCCCGTACATTAAGAATGGTAAGATCATTTATGTATAGGAGAAAAAGTATAGGCCCCAAAACTGAACCCTGAGGAACTCCCAAGGTGATAGGATGGTAATCAGAGTACTTAGATCCTACAAGCACTCGTTGTTGCCGATCTTGCAGATAGGAAGCAAACCAAGAAGATGAAACTCCCCGAACTCCATAATGATGAAGCTTGCGCAGCAGAATCCTATGGCAGACACAATCGAAAGCCTTCGACAAATCACAAAAAACTGCCGCCCAAACTCCACCATCATTTATCTGGGAGTAAAGCTCATGGAAAAAATTAAACATGGCATCATTGGTACTGGGATTTTCACGGAAGCCAAATTGAAGTCTGGTGAGGATGTTTTTGACTTTATTCGATTTTTACCAGTTTTTCGATTACCTTTGATAGCGTAGACAAGAGAGAGATGGGACCAAAGTTGCAAGGATTATCAAGAGCTCCACCCTTGTGAATTGGGATAACTCTAGCTGATTTTAGGCAAGATGGAAATATCCCCTTGCTCCAAGAAAGGTTAATTGCGTCAACTAGTGCCTTTAGCGCCGTTTCTGGAAGGTTGAGAAAAATCTTAGCTGAAAGGTTGTCTTCTCTAGTTGAATTTTAATTTTTTTCAGTATACAGAATATCCTTGAGTTGGTTTAGGTTTGTAGGTATAAAGAAGAAGGAATTTGGAACATGAATGGCTGGCATGAAGGAAAGAGGATCCACTGAAGGGTTCAAATTTGGCTGAAGTTGTAGAGCAATATTAGAAAAAAAATTGTTAAAATCATTGGGAGAGACTTTAGGGCATTGTCTTGACTGCTTACCACAATTGTGACATTCAGATCGGCTTCGTTTTTGTTTTAAAAGATTCTTTCTAGTTCTCCTTAGCTTTTATTGAACAAAGCACGAAAATCCATAAAGTAAAATTGTTTTTATGTGAGTTTTTAAAAATCATGGCGAGGGCTGAAAACAGTTTTAAGTAAAGTGAGCCGTAACTTCACTTCTACTGGTCAGATCGGCTTCATTCTTGTTTTAAAAGATTCTTTGGAGTATTTTTTAGCTTTCATTGAAAGAATCACGAAAATCCATGAAGTAGAATTTTTTTGATGCGAGTTTTTAAAAATCATGTCGAGGAGTGAAAACAGTTTTAGGTAAATTGAGCCATAACTTCACTTCCAATGCTCAGATTGGCTTCATTTTTTTTTTTAAAGATTCTTTGTAATGTTCTTAAGCTTTCATTGAAAAAATCACGAAAATCCATAAAGCAGAATTTTGAAAATCATGTCGAAGAGAGAAAAACAGCTTCAGGTAAACTAATCATAATCATAATCATAATGATAATTTTTATTGATGCCAGTAATATAAATTTTACACAAGTCAAAAAATACATAGGTAAAGTCAAAACAGACTACTTAACAGTAAGAACATTAAATTAAAATCCGACTATAACTAAAACAATAAATGATGTTATAAAAACACAGTAAAATCACCTTAAAATATGTGGTTTAAAAACTCCTCTAATGAATAAAAAGCATTCACTAATAAAACTTTTTTGATTTTTGTTTTAAAACTGTTTAGAGGTAAGTATTTTATTTCAGAGGGAAGAGCATTAAATAATTTTATTCCCCAAAAGCCCGGTCCATCCCGACACCTTCCCAGACGGCAGTAAGGAGGTACAAAGTCAGTTCTATGGCGAGTATTATAGCCATGTATATCTTGGTGAGTAGTAAAAGACTGAGTATTACGTTTAACATAGAGAAGGTTTTCCAAAATATACACTGAGGGCAGGGTGAGAATGCCAAGTTGTTTAAATGCTGCCTTGCAGTCCTCCCTATATGCAAGACCAGCTAGTACCCTTATCACCCTTCTCTGTATACCGAACACACGTTTGGTATCAGATGCATGTCCCCAGGCTAGAATACTATATGACAAGTGTGAATGGAAAACACCACAAGTATGCAGTTCTCAGAACTGCTGCTGACACCCTATCACTGAGCCCTCTTATTAGATAGGCAGCTTTGTTTAGCTTTAAAGTCAGTTGGTTGATGTGATGACCCCAATGTAAACGTTGGTCTAGTGTGACTCCTAGGAATTTAGCTGTGTCAGCAGACTCCACCTGCCCAAGTTCCCTCATAGAGAAAATGATTTTAAGTGTCTTATCTGAGTTCATGAGAAGCCGATTGCTGCAGAACCAGCTTTCAACTCCTTCCCGCGCCACCAGGGATCCCTCCAGGGAAGCACCCAGAGTGTCAGCCCGAAAGGATTCATAACTGATTCATAACTCCACTTCTACTGCTCAAATCTTACATACTGAAGGGAAATCTGTCAGAGTTGTCAAAATGTTCAACAACTGAATTAATTTTGCACTTTCAGTGAGAGTGGTGTGATTAAAGTTGAAAGTTGGAGTCCTTGCAATACCAAACAATCAATATTTAATCGTAAGCAAGGCAATTTATCTGTTGCTTATCAGTTAGTATTTTATACATAATAAAGTAGCAACAGCCGTATTACTCGTATTGTCGTTAAAAACAGACTTTCCTGCGAACCAGCTGTTTAACATAATAACGCAGAAGACTTTCGTGTGTGCAAACAAAAGTAAAACCGAATGTCAAGAACAGGTGGTCTATAGCGGGTAATATTAGTTTTTTTGAATTATATTATCTGATAATATAGGAAGAAGTGACACACTTACGCGGCACCCGTGACTCCGAAAATGTTACTCATTAAAGCCTTTCGCTTGTTTAAGTTGCGACTCGGTATATATTGCTAAATAGATGATATTTATTATTTTTTAATAACGGATGGTTTAATTCAAACGAGTGGTGCGCAATAGATAATTAATTGATCCTAATACTGAACGCAGAAGGATTTCATCAATAATTGATCACTGTTTTCATGGAACTTGTAAGCATCCAATTTTTTTTAGCCATAGTTCATGATATATAACCAGTATATTCAACCCCTAAATAAAACGGGTATACAATACAACGTTAACCAAAACTACTCTCTGTAAAGATGAATTTTTTTATACTAGCAATAAACGAACATTTTCAAAGACCAACGACGTTCCATCATTTGCGCTTGCACCTGATGGAGCCAACGAGTAGAAATAATAATGCTGGCAATTACAAGGCCAGTGACACTACTGAAGGGAGTTCCTGTATTCTTGTCGGTACATTAGTCATACGACCTTGACTCACGAGAGCATGAAAATATAACGTTATGGCATGTAATTAAATTTAAATTGTATATGCAAGGGTCATTTTGCGTGTAGGTACAGTGGGCAGCTAAAATATGGAAATAATTCGGGTATTGATTTTGAAGATTGCTCTATAATATAAACTAAATTAATTATTTCTAACTCCTCGAGTTATGGTGTGTTGTCAGCAAACATTGTATTGCATCCATATTTGTTCGATCTACATATCTCTGCTATCGACAAAGAGACAGACACACTCAAACTACTTGAATCTTCAAAAATTAAAAAAAGGCATAATATTGAATTGTTTATGCATTTTTACAAAAACGGGTTTTTTTGTAATAAAACATCGTTCCCGGTAATAAATTATTTTCCAAATTCTCGAAACCGAAACCTTGATGATGTCGGATTTTTCCAAACCATCCAATGACTAATTGCCCCAGTTTTGTGTAATTTTGTTTAATTTGTTAGGGATTCGGCGAATTATTGACTTCTGTCGTAAGTGACTCACAATGGGGTTCGAATACACGCTTGTTTATTAATATTTCACCCAATTTGGTTTAAATGTAATAATCGCTACTGTTCCTGGATTATACCTACTTACCTAAATTAATTACTATTTTGCTCCCTATGTAGGTGAATAATTTATTAATTAATTGTAAATCCATTTCGAATTTGTTTGGCATATAGGTAAAAACTACTCTGTATTAACTGTCATGCTTGGTTTGATTTGACCAAAAAACCATGCAGTGGAATTTTTTTTTTATGCAAGTTTTTGAAAATCATGTCGAGGGGTGAAAACTGTTTTAAGTAAATTGAGTCATAACTTTACTTCTACTGGTCAGATCGGCTTCATTCTTGTTTTAAAAGATTCTTTAGAGTATTTTTAAGCTTCCATTAAAAGAATCACGAAAATCCATAAAGTAGAATTTTTTTTATGCAAGTTTTTGAAAATCATGTCGAGGGGTGAAGACAGTTTTAGGTAAACTAAGCTATAACTCCACATCTACTGCTCAGATGGACTTTATTTTTGTTTTAAAAGATTCTTTGTAATGTTCTTAAACTTTTATTGAAAAAATCACGAAAATCCATAGAGTAGAATTTTTTTCATGCAAGTTTTCGAAAATCATCTCAAGTGGTGAAAACAGTTTTAAGTAAATTTAGCCATAACTTCACTTCTACTGGTCAGATCGGCTTCATTCTTGTTTTAAAAGATTCTTTGGAGTATTTTTTAGCTTTCGTTGAAAACATCACGAAAATCCATGCAGTAGAATTTTTTTTATACAAGTTTTTGAAAATCATGTTGAGAAGTGAAAATAGTTTTAGGTAAATTGAGCTATAACTCCACATCTACTGCTCAGATCGACTTTATTTTTGTTTTAAAAGATTCTTTGTAATGTTCTTAAGCTTTCATTGAAAAAATCACAAAAATCCATGCAGTAGAATTTTTTTTATGCCAGTTTTTGAAAATCATGTTGAGAAGTGAAAACAGTTTTAGGTAAATTGAGCTATAACTCCACATCTACTGCTCAGATCGGCTTCATTTTTGTTATAAAAGATTTTTTGGAGTATTTTTTAGCTTTCATTGAAAGAATCACGAAAATCCATGCAGTAGAATTTTTTTTATAGAAGTTTTTGAAAATCATGTTGAGAAGTGAAAACAGTTTTAAGTAAATTGAGCTATAACTCCACATCTACCGCTCAGATGGACTTTATTTTTGTTTTAAAAGATTCTTTGTAATGTTCTTAAGCTTTCATTGAAAAAATCACGAAAATCCATAAAGTAGATTTTTTTTTATGCAAGTTTTTGAAAATCATGTCAAGGGGTGAAGACAGTTTCAGGTAAATTGAGCCATAACTCCACCTCTACTGGTCAGATCTGCTTCATTTTTGTTTTAAAAGATTCTTTGGAATCACGAAAATCCATAAAGTAGCATTTGATGACTATATTTGATGATATCAGATTTTTTCAAACCATCGGATGAATAATTGCCCCAGTTTTGTGTAATTTTGTTAGGGATTCGGCGAATTATTGACTTCTGTCGCAAGTGACTCACAATGGGGTTCGAATACACGCTTGTTTATTAATATTTCACCCAATTTGGTTTGGTGATGTAATAAACTCCACTGTTCCTGGATTATAGCTACTTACCTATATTAATTAATATTTTACTCCGTATGTAGGTTAATAATTTATTAATTAACTGTAAATCCATTTCGAATTTGTTTGGCATATAGGTAAAAACTACTCAGTATTAACTATCATGCTTGGTTTGATTTGACAAAAATCCATGCAGTAGAATTTTTTTCATGCAAGTTTTTGAAAATCATGTTGAGAAGTGAAAACAGTTATAGGTAAATTGAGCCATAACTTACTTCTACTGGTCAGATCGGCTTCATTCTTGTTTTAAAAGATTGTTTGGAGTATTTTTAAGCTTCCATTAAAAAAATCACGAAAATACATGCAGTAGAATTTTTTTTTATGCAAGTTTTTGAAAATCATGTCGAGGGGTGAAGACAGTTTTAGGTAAACGAAGCTATAACTCCACATCTACTGCTCAGATGGACTTTATTTTTGTTTTAAAAGATTCTTTGTAATGTTCTTCAGCTTTCATTAAAAAAATCACGAAAATACATAAAGTAGAATTTTTTTTCATGCAAATTTTTGAAAATCATGTCGAGTGGTGAAAACAGTTTTAAGTAAATTGAGCCATAACTTCACTTCTACTGGTCAGATCGGCTTTATTCTGGTTTTAAAAGATTCTTTGGAGTATTTTTTAACTTTCATTGAACGAATCACGAAAATCCATGCAGTAGAATTTTTTTTATGCCAGTTTTTGAAAATCATGTCGAGGGGTGAAAACAGTTTTAGGTAAATTGAGCTTTAACTCCACATTTACTGCTCAGATGGACTTTATTTTTGTTTTAGAAGATTCTTTGTAATGTTCTTAAGCTTTCATTGAAAAAATCACGAAAATACATAAAGTAGAATTTTTTTTATGCAAGTTTTTGAAAATCATGTTGAGAAGTGAAAACAGTTTTAGGTAAATTAAGCTATAACTCCACATCTACTGCTCAGATCGACTTTAGTTTAGTTTTAGAAAATTCTTTGTAATGTTTTTAAGCTTTCATTGAAAAAATCACGAAAATCCATGCAGTAGAATTTTTTTTATGCAAGTCTTTGAAAATCATGTCGAGGGGTGAAAACAGTTTTAGGTAAATTGAGCTATAACTCCACATCTACCGCTCAGATGGACTTTATTTTTGTTTTAAAAGATTCTTTGTAATGTTCTTAAGCTTTCATTGAAAAAATCACGAAAATCCATAAAGTAGATTTTTTTTTATGCAAGTTTTTGAAAATCATGTCAAGGGGTGAAGACAGTTTCAGGTAAATTGAGCCATAACTCCACCTCTACTGGTCAGATCTGCTTCATTTTTGTTTTAAAAGATTCTTTGGAATCACGAAAATCCATAAAGTAGAATTTGATGACTATATTTGATGATATCAGATTTTTTCAAACTATCGGATGAATAATTGCCCCAGTTTTGTGTAATTTTGTTAGGGATTCGGCGAATTATTGACTTCTGTCGCAAGTGACTCACAATGGGGTTCGAATACACGCTTGTTTATTAATATTTCACCCAATTTGGTTTGGTGATGTAATAATCTCCACTGTTCCTGGATTATACCTACTTACCTAAATTAATTAATATTTTACTCCCTATGTAGGTTAATAGTTTATTAATTAATTTAAAATTTTGTGATTGCAAAAGCTATGATGCTTTTATAGGTATATTTTCAGAGAATATTACAACACTTTATTGTGGTAAAACATAAAAAATCAACACGTCGAGACTTCATATTGTTTACAGTATTAGTGCGAGTATAAAAATTAAATGACTAATTCGTTCAATTGACCTTTCTACACTTGATTTAATCGAATATACTCATACTCATATATTACCAAAATCAAATTGTTAAAGGACAAACATATTTATATTTTAGAAAATGTTTACTATATAAAAGTGATACATTTTTTATTAAAAGCTTAGTTAGCCTATTAGCGGCAAAATGTTATATATTTGTACACTACTATTGGGAATTGTAACAGTGTTTCCTTCAACACTTTGGTAAAGTAAGAATAACTAACAGGTGCACCTATTTCAATGTTTTCCTATATAAAAGAACAAACCAAATTGTTATTCTTTAAATTCAATAAATTGTTATCCTTTAAAAAAAATACTTTTTTTTTGTCATTTTCTCATGTTTTCTCAGTGCTAAGAGAAACTGTTTCTTATAGTAGAAATTTAAAAGATGTAAAGCAAAAAAATACAGTACAAATGATACACTAAAAAATAATTGTGCAATAATACATGGTGGTCTATACTCGCAAAGAATTTCACAGTTAATGTTATGAATATGATAATTAATTTGGCTTAGTGTTGATTTAATTAGAGTTCAATTTTGGACCGATTCATTCAATCTAGACTTTACATATATATACAGCAGTGTCATTGTATTTATTGAATTTTGCATGATGATAATATCCAAAGATGGTAAATCGTAATTAATTTAATACTTACAAGTTATGTTTTTTAAGGTGATTTTTTTTATCACACAACAAAAACCCTTCTATCTCTTTGATGAATATCACACCTGAGAGAGAAATGAATCAAGGCACTGAAAAAAGCCTTTTATTTATCCCAAGAGAGAATAATAAAGTATAATTGCTGGCAGAATAATAAACTGACCATTCTATTGAATGTATCAAAAAATTCATTGTTAATTGGCTTTAAATGTAGGAAATATTATTTATATATTACAAAAGAACCTTGACGCTAGTAAACTCTACTGGAATTGAAGTTTTGGGAATTTCCTTATTGCATTTTAGGAATCTTATTAACAGTTTGTAGGATTTTGTTTCTTGATATACATTTGGTTTATGATCAATAATTTGATGTACATTTGATCATTGTCATTGATAATAATATATTTTGAATTTTTCTTAACTAATTTTGCATTGTTTAGATTTTAAGAGATTATTATTACTGCTTGTAAAAGTTTAATTATTTTTGGTATTAAGATTAAGTCTAATAATTATTGTTAATTAGTAGTTAGTGGTTAGGTAGAGAGAATTATATACATATATTTTTTGTAATGGAGTTGATCCCATGTATTGATTAAATAAATATGGCATGGCAAATAAGCATGCTAATACTTGAGAAGAAATCTTCTAGTCTAAATTAGCAAAAACATTTGGCTGTTAGTCGCAAACAAAATAATATTAATTTGTAGAATGTAGATCTACAAATTTAGTAAAGTAGCAGCATGATTTGGTAAAAATTGTTGAATGTGGATATCAAGTTAACTCTGTCAGCAGATAGAATTAATATTCGTATTATGCATATGTGCATTTTCATGCCACTGGAAAAAGACAGTATAAGTTCTTAAATTAAATTTTGTGTTATTGTTCTTTATACTAGTACCACAGATTTACAGAATACCAGATGCGAAAGATCGCGGATATAAGCTCCCAATATTTGATGCCCTAAAAAAGGATGGTTTGGACTGGCCACACCAATGCATTTTTTTTAAGTTTTTTTTTTGTAGGGATAGATGTTCTGCACTATAATTTTGCTGGGATATTATAATGCATTTATAATGTCAAAATAGAAATAGGCTTAAATAAAACAGAATGTAAGGGTTCTTGAGTACATTTTTATTTCATTTAACAGATTTAAGGATCTTATTTAATAAAACATTTAAGATCACCCAGGAGGCGTGTCTGAAGTCTGGCGCTCGCACGCGTATTTTCGATCAGTTTCGCATCTGTATTCTGTAAATCTGTGCTAGTAGGATGAACCCACTATTGTGTATTTTTTTTAAATGCATCATTTTTAATTATGTGTTAGGAAAATACTGATCAAACATCTACTGGTCTATAATTACTCATATTATTTCTATCTCCTTTTTTATATATTGGCACAGGCCTAGATTTTTTTAGTAATTATTTTTTTTATTGTTACACTGCCTAATAGGTATAAATCCAATTACAAAGCAAGATAAAGAAAAACACTATAATGTTCCTCAAAAAGAGTTAGAATCATTGCAACTGAACCAATGAACACATCAAAAAGCACTGCCAAGGAGATTATGTGTTATGTACATGATGCAAAGGAAACTGTCATTTATTGGTTCTGACTCTCGACAAAGAAAGAATTAAGCTTCAACATAAACCTGTACAAGGAACACAAAAGTTAATTCTACTTAAAAGAGTCAATAAGTAGTTTCTTCTTGATTTAAGCATTTTAAGCATAAAAAGCAAGTTCTCCTCAGAAAATCGGTGGGGGGGATGGGAACTATGGGTTTTCAAGTATAGCAACTTTAAGAACCTACTTTGCACTCTGTCCAGACCTTTTGCATGCACATTATCAAAGATATGTAAAGATCATATATAGTTCATAGTTTATTTTCTTTGTTGTTATTTTACTGACTGGTCTGTTATAAACAATTTAGCAGATGAAGTATTCCGATTGGCACAGACTTGTCCAAATAATTGACAGGTTGACCCGATATAGTACTTAAAAAAGAAGAAGAGGAGTTATAATTGCAATTTGTAATTGGACTTATATACTGTTACAAGAACTAAATAAATCTTATCCTTTAGTATGTTATTTTTAGTGTTTTGCATGTTAAGATGTATGAAACGAATCAATAAATAATTATTGCATTTTTCATTAATGTTGTCAAGTTTTAATGAACTAATGATGGTTTAGAACAGTAATAATTATAAAGGCATAGTAAATTAATTGGCTTTATCACCAATTACACACAGACAGACAATACAAGGGCATACATCTGCTACATAAACACAACACAAACAATAAAAAAAAACTTACCACTTTCAACTGGATTTAATAAGAACAAAATTGATAAAAATACTGCAGTGCAAGCACTCAACATTATAGAGGATCCGCGGCAACAGGCGTGCATCTTCACATACATTTGCCCACTTATATCAGACCTTTTGCCATTATTTACAAATTACTGCTGACTGAGAGGAATTGAGTCCAGTTAAATCTGATGAACCTTTGTGAATTATCCAGGCAAGTGCGCATGCTATTTTCAATGAAAAATCGCTTTTCGATCGCTCCGGGATGCACTGAATACGTTAAAACGGGTTTTCCTCGATAAAATATTGTCGATTTTGCGATATTGGCAGGTTCCCGACGAAAAATACCCAGGGAAATTCGCAATTTCGTGCAAAACACTCCCAAAGTATGATTCGTAAATATTTTGGAAAAACAGAGACGTGAGCTGACGATTTGACGTGTGACACTCGTCCAGCATTAAGGCGCTTTCACGATTATTCACCGATTGATCCGTTGGTTGCACCGACTACAACCAGGCACGAAGAAAACTGGCGCAGTCGGTAGGATATTATTGTGTATTGTAAGAAAACAACATCTAGTGATAGTGATAAGCTGAATCATCGAAAATGTAAAAAAGGTCGTCGATAGTTAAAGAAAAAATTTATGGGCATTATTCTCTCCGTGCTCGGATTGAACGCTGCTCGGAATATTATTTGTTACTTTTGTGTTAATTATTATTTTGTAATAAACTTAATTATCGAACATCGATGCTATTATTATCAAAACATATCTAACAGTATATATTATTGTGCACTAATGTATATTTATTTTTATATTAATGCAGAAATTGCTGCCTCCTTAAAAAATCAGGATAGTGTAAGTCACCTTAAATCAGTTTAAATAATGTGCATAAATTAGAAAATTTTCGATCATCTTCCGAACTCCTTACATTGCACATTGGCCTCATATCCTGATATGCCCACTATTCTCTAGGAATATTTTATTTATTTAGTAATGATGGGATACCCCATTACATAAGTTAACATAATAATAACAGCATTTATTTGATTTTGAAGTGTTCTTTCCAAGTCTGGTCAAACAACACATATCATCGGTTTAGCTGGAATTGAAGAGAATCACCTTAAAAAGGTTATAAGGCTCGGATAAGCGAGTCCCAACAAATGTTGACCTCACAGCCCTTAGACGCAACAAAATATACATAAGAAGACCATGGACTTGGCTAACAAAAGACTATAATAATGCTGAACTGTAAATTCCTAATTATAATATCTATCAGTTCACTAGAGATATGAGTCCTAACACAAGAGAGAGAAGAGGTGATGTTATAATTTGCGTAAAGATAACAATTAAATCATCACCGACCATTGTAGCCTCCACATTGGTTAAACAAATTTACACTTATAAATATTGGGCCTAAAACTATGGTCATCATTCACCAGAGAAATTGTATGCCAGTCACTGCACTGAGGCTTAAACTTGATAGTGATTATGCATTAATTAAGAGTCGTTTACATCTGGTTTCGTTGGAACGTAGGCGGCATATGTCGGGTATGATGTTCGTATATAAGCTAATTAATGGTTACATAGATTGTAGCAGTTTGTTGGAGTGCATACACTTAGATTTACCAGCTAGGATTAGAAGTGGTGCCTTTCAATCTTTCTATATTCCGTTTCACCGTACTATGGTCAAAATTCTCCCATAGATCCTTACTGTGAACCAATAAATAGTTGCAACATTGAAGTGTAAAGTGGTGAATTTATTTAAGAAGCAACTGGTCAATTTTGTTATTTAGTTTTAATGTTTGAACCTTTTAAGTTTGTATCTCGGTTTATATAGTAGCGCTTATATTTACCGAGCTATGTTATTTTTTTGCAGAATCCTTCTCTTGTCCATGAAATAGACTCAATCAAAATTCCCAAACTGCGAAGTCCCATTTTTAAGCGCCTATGGGCTCTATCCTTAAAATTCTAACGGTGTTTTCATGCTTTCACCCTTCTATTTTTAACGAACTTATCCGCAAAGCAATAGCGCCTATATTTACCGAGATATGGAATTTTAATGCAGAACTCTTTATTTGTCGTTGTAACAGACCCAGTGAAGAATCCCAAATTGCAAAGTATAATTTTTTAGTACCTATGAGTTTGATCCTCAAAATTCTAACGGTGTTCTTATGCTTTCACCCTTTTTAATTCAACAAAATTATCCACAAAGCAATAGCGCTTATATTTACCGAGATATAGATTTTTAATGCAGAACTCTTTATTTAATGATGTAACAGAACCAGCGAAAAAATCCCAAATTACGAAGTTCAATTTTCTAGTACCTATGAGCTCGATCCTCAGAGTTCTAACGGTGTTTTCATGCTTTCATCCTTCTATATTTAACGAAATTATTCGCAAAGCAATAACGCTTATATTTACCGAGATATGGAATTTTAATGCAGAACTCTTTATTTGTAAATGTAACAGAACCAGCGAAAAATTCCAAATTACGAACTCCGATTTTTTAGTACCTACGAGCTCGATCCTCAGAATTCTAACGGTGTTTCCATGCTCTCACCCTTCTAAATTTAACGAAGTTATCCGCAAAGCAATAGCGCCTATATTTACCGAGATATGGATTTTTAATGGTATGGATTTTTAACTTATGTAATGGGATACCCCATTACATAAGTTAACATAATAATAACAGCATTGTGATTTTTTTCTGTCGGGTTATTTGAAATAGTTGGTGCATCATGATGGAGTAGTAATTATTCCCGAAGAAATTCAAAAGCATATTCAAAAATTCTTGTAATTTAATTTGATCCGAGCACATAGGGGCTGAGAAATCAGACTTCGAAGTTTGGGAATTTTGATTGGGTCTATTTCAAGGACAAAAGAAGGGTTGTGCAAAAAAATACCAAAGCTCGTTAAATATAAGCGCTACAGCTTTAGGGATAGTTTCGTTGAATTCAGAAGGGTAAGAGCATAAAAACACCGTTAGAATTTTGGAGATCGAGCTCATAGGTGCTAAAAAATCGGACTTCGCAATTTGGGATTTTTCATTAGGTCTATTACATGGACAAAAGAAAAGTTCTGTATTAAAATACCACAACTCGGTAAATATAAGCGCTACAGCTTTGTGGATAATTTCGTTGAACTTAGAAGAGTGAGAGCATAAAAACACCATTGAAGTAATAAATAAATAATAAGTAACTCATTATGAATTCATCACAACAATACAGATTTTACTTAAGTAACTCAACACCATTGAAGTTGTGAGAATAGAGCCCATAGGGTCTTAAAAATCAGACTTCGCAGTTTGGGAATTTCGATTGAGTCTGTTTCATGGACAAGATAAAGATTCTGCAAAAAAATACAATAGGTCGGTAAATATAAGAGCTACAGCTCTATGAATACTTTCGTTAAACTCAAAAGGGTCAAACCATCAAAACGCCATTAGAATTTTGAGGGTCGAACCTATAGGGGCTAAAAAATCAGACTTCGAAATTTGGGATTTTTCACTGGGTCTGTTACATCCTCAAATAAAGAATTCTGCATTAAAAATCCATATCTCGGTAAATATAGGCGCTATTGCTTTGTGGATAACTCCGTTAAATTTAGAAGGGTCAAAGCATCAAAACGCCATTAGAATTTTGAGGATCGAACCTATAGGGGCTAAAAAATCAGACTTCGAAATTTGGGATTTTTCACTGGGTCTGTTACATCCTCAAATAAAGAATTCTGCATTAAAAATCCATATCTCGGTAAATATAGGCGCTATTGCTTTGCGGATAACTTCGTTAAATTTAGAAGGGTGAGAGCATGGAAACACCGTTAGAATTCAGAGGATCGAGCTCATAGGTACTAAAAAATCGGAGTTCGTAATTTGGGATTTTTGGCTGGTTCTGTTACATCGACAAATAAAGAGTTCTGAATTAAAATACAATATCTCGGTAAATATAGGCGCTATTGCTTTGTGGATAACTCCGTTAAATTTAGAAGGGTCAAACCATAAAAACGCCATTAGAATTTTGAGGATCGAACCTATAGGGGCTAAAAAATCAGACTTCGAAATTTGGGATTTTTCACTGGTTCTGTTACATCCTCAAATAAAGAATTCTGCATTAAAAATCCATATCTCTGTAAATATAGGCGCTATTACTTTGCGGATAACTTCGTTAAATTTAAAAGGGTGAGAGCATCGAAACACCGTTAGAATTCTGAGGATCGAGCTCATAGGTACTAAAAAATCGGAGTTCGTAATTTGGGATTTTTCGCTGGTTCTGTTACATCGACAAATAAAGAGTTCTGCATTAAAATTCCATATCTCGGTAAATACAGACGCTATTGCTTTGCAGATAATTTTGTTTGAATTCAGAAAGGTAAGACCATAAGAAAACCGTTAAAATTTTGACGATAGAGCCCACATGTGCTAAAAAATCGAACTTTGTAATTTGGGATTTTTCGATGGTTCTTTTACATAGACAAATAAAGAGTTGTGCTATAAAATTCGATATCTCGGTAAATATAACCGCTATTGCTTTGCGGATAATTTCGTTGAATTTAGAAAAGACAAAGCATGAAAACACCAGAAGGATTTTGAAGATCGAACTTATAGGTACTAAAAAATCGGAGTTCGTAATTTGGGATTTTTCGCTGGATCTGTTACATCGACAAATAAAGAGTTCTGCATTAAAATTTCATATCTCGGTAAATATATGCGCTACTGCTTTGTGGATAACTCCGTTAAATTTAGAAGGGTCAAACCATCAAAACGCCATTGGAATTTTGAGGATCGAACCTATAGGGGCTAAAAAATCAGACTTCGAAATTTGGGATTTTTCGCTGGGTCTGTTACATCCTCAAATAAAGAATTCTGCATTAAAAATCCATATCTCGGTAAATATAGGCGCTATTGCTTTGTGGATAACTTCGTTAAATTTAAAAGGGTGAGAGCATCGAAACACCGTTAGAATTCTGAGGATCGAGCTCATAGGTACTAAAAAATCAAAGTTCGTAATTTGGGATTTTTCGCTGGTTCTGTTACATCGACAAATAAAGAGTTCTGCATTAAAATTTCATATCTCGGTAAATATAGGTGCTTTTGCTTTGCGGATAACTTCGTTAAATTTAGAAGGGTAAAAGCATGAAAACACTGTTAGAATTCTGAGGATCGAGCTCATAGGTACTAAAAAATCGGACTTCGTAATTTGGGATTTTTCGCTGGTTCTGTTACATCGACAAATAAAGAGTTCTGCATTAAAATACAATATCTCGGTAAATATAAGCGCTATTGCTTTGCGGATAATTTTGCTGAATTAAGAAGGGTGAGGCCATGAAAAGAGCGTTAGAATTCTTAAGATCAAACTCATAGGTACTAAAAAATCGGACTTCGCAATTTGAGATTTTTCATTGGGTCTGTTACTGCTTTAGGGATAATTTCGTTGAATTTAGAAAGATGAAACCATAAAAACACCGTTAGAATTTTGAGGATCCATCTCATCGGTGCTGAAAAATCAGATTTCGCAATTTGGGATCTTTCATTGAGTGTATTACATAGACAAATAAAGAGTTGGGCAATGAAATACCATAGCTCGATAAATATAAGCGCGACTATATAAACCGAGATATAAACTTAAAAGGTTTAAATATTAAAACTAAATAACAGTATTGACCAATTGCTTCTTAAATACATTCACTGATAGGCCAAACACTTCAATGTTGAAACTATTTATTGGTTTACAGTAACGATCTATGGGAGAATTTTGACCATAGTACGGTAAAATGGAATACAGAAAGATTGAAAGGCACCACTTCTAATCCTAGCTGGTAAATCTAAGTGTATGCACTCCAACAAACTGCTACAATCTATGTAACCATTAATTAGCTTATGTACGAACATCATACCCGACATATCCCGCCTACGTTCCAACGTAACCAGATGTAAACGTGTCTCAATTATTGCATAATCATGATCAGGTTTAAGCCTCAGTGCAGTGACTGGCATACAATTCCTCTGGTGAATGATGACCATAGTTTTAGGCCCAATATTTATGAATGTAAACTTGTTTAACCAATGTAAAGGCTACAATGGTCGGTGATGATTTAATTGTTATCTTTACGCAAACTATAACTTCTCTCTTTCTTTGTTAGGACTCATATCTCTAGTGAACCGATCGATATTATAATTGGAAATTGCAGTTCAGTATTATTATAATCTTTTGTTAGCCAAGTCTATGGTCTTCTTATGTATATTTTGTGGTATGTTGTTGCGTCAAGGGCTGAGAGGTCAACATTTGTTGGAACTCACTTTTCCAAGCCTTATCACCTTTTTAAGATTATCCTTTTCAATTCCAGCGACACCCATGATATGTGTTGTTTGACCAGACTTAACATAGGTTAAGTACAGGAGTTAATGCTAGAGATATTCTCAGAAAATGGAGAGTTCCTGACAACAAAATTCAGCATTTTATAAAAAAAATTGTAGTATCTTCTATTTGTAAATTAAATCCAAGTGAGCTATCAAAACTCTCTACCTAATCATGACTCCGAAGTTTTTAAAGTGAGTTGGTCTTGGTAGTGTCACATTATCAAATTTTGTACTGGTAAGAAACACAGTTCTTTTTTAAGGAGTAGGAAATTAGTTGTTCTTCTTGCACCATTCATTAACTGAGTTAATGGCTGCTTGGAGTTTAATGCAGTCCTCAATAGTATCAATTCTACAGTATAATATTTTATCATCACAGTGTAACAAGGCGTTTAAGTCCAGATCTTTAGAAATGGTATTAATAAATGAGTGGAAATGTAGAGGTCCCAATATGAAGCCTTGTGGTTTGCCTGAGAGACCTATTATTTCACTTGGGCTCTGTCCAAAGCATTCAACATGTTAAGGGCGTTTAGTAAAATAAGAAGAGATAAAAGTAACGGATATTAATTGGCCAGCTAGGTCGCCAGACCTTAATCCAATAGAACGCATGTGGGATGCACCCGGAGAACTGTTAGAGGCAGATGAAATCCGTCAGAAACGGTGGAATAACTGTTAAAAGCTACAGAAGAATATCGAATAGCATTTGAAGTATACCAGGATGGTATTAATAAGGAGGTTATAGAAGCAATAGTGAACATTTATTTGTTTTTTTTTTTTAATTTTCTTTTAATAAAGCACTTAAAATACTCAAAAAAATATATTTTTATTTACTTTTTATTATTATTATTAATATTATTATTATTATTATTATTATTATTATTATTATTATTATTATTAGTAAAACTAGAGTCCATTAACCGCAATACAACCAGATGGGACCGCTTGAACTACGCTCATTTCGGTGCAGTGACGTTCGATGACAGTGACAGTTCGAATGTCAAATACAATGAAATAATTCAAATATAAAAAAATAAACAGATTTGAATAAATAAAGACAATTTAAAGGAAAATGACGAGTTTACGTGCAGAAGAAACGTCGTCGAAAGAAGAGGAGCCTTTCGGTCTGGGTTGTGCCTTAGACTACTTCTCAGACTACGAAGAAGTCCTTCAGATGATTGATAACCTCCAAAGTGTGATTCAGCTGGAATCATCTTCCCCTAGGGAGAAGGCATATGAAAAGTTTTCCTTTATTTTGGGCCAATATATTGAGCAGCCCCATTTGTTAGACTCTCACATAGACTCGATTCTGGAGAAATTCATTACTATTATCAGAAACAATGACAGTTCCCTGGAGCTTAAACATGTTACCTTCAAATACATGTTCGTCTTAGTCAATGTCAGGGGCTACAAAGATATAGTTAAACATTTGCCACATGAAGTTGCAGATTTTGAACCGGTATTATGTTTCTTAGAGGCACAAAACCCCAATGATACAGACACTTGGACGACAAGATACATTTTGCTGCTCTGGTTATCTATCATTATAATGATTCCTTTTGACCTCTCTCGCTTTGATGGCTTCGATAAAACAGATGCTTGTAAGAAGCCTATAATGGAGAGGGTCCTGGACATTATTAAGACTTATGCAGTTGTTCCTGATAAATGTAGAGATGCTGCAGCATTTTTATCATATAAGTTTATTAACAGGTAAGCAATTAAACTAGTTTAATAAAAATGAGAGTCTGAAGATAACTTATAATAGTAAGTAAAACTTTAAACAAATGAGAATATTAGTTATTACTCTCTTTACTTGTATTAATTAATATATATTATACACTAATAAAGTCTTAAAGTAAAAAAAAAAAAATCCACCTTGTGCTTTGAACCTAAGACTTGGACCTATTTTAATCACCAAAAAACGTAGTAAGTAGCATTTTATTTACTTATTTATTTATTTAAAGAATACAAAAAAAGCAAGAAATAAGCAATTCAAGGGCAAAAATAGACTTTAAATTCAAGGGCAAAAATTAAACAATATACGAAAATAATCCATGTTTCATTGTTTGAGCATAGGTTTAGGATGCACCTTGTGATGGATGTATGATGTATATTATCGAGACAACATTCTCTCTTTTTTCTATTAATATATCCTTGCTTATCTCACCTATGTCAAGAGAAAACTGCCTCTTTTCTCAATACATGGTTAGAGTACTAGCATCACTAGCAGATACTAGATATTAACTTTATATATAGAGTCAATAGATTTAGGAGACCCACTGAATATTATGGAATTTATTTTATTCATATAATAGACTATCTATATATCCAGCTCTTCCACCATTAAGCAAATCCACTTGCTTATTTATATAATGTGAATGTTCCATAATCCTCATTCTTTCCTATTGAACTTTTAGAAATTAAAAACACTCTTCTCACAATTAGAACAGTTCTGGAGAAGAGGGGCTTCCTGTAAAAATTTTTTTCAATTCTCTTGATTTTGTACTGACCATTTTGGAGTGGGTTAATCCCAATTACAGGATGGTCCTTCTAATTCTCACCAAACTCACTCTTGTTGAAAATGTCTGAAATGCTATTCTTCCTGCAAACAAGCAACAAGTGCCAGTTTAGGTTTCTTGAGGGCACTAGTACTAATGATCCAATTAAAGTAATTTATATTAGATGGTCTGGCAGTTTTTTATCATGCATTAAAGGCCTTTGATTGTGTTCATCATGGATTTTTGCTAAGGAAGAGTGCTCAATATGGTGTGGCTTAATTTTCATTTATATTATGTCGTAGAAATAAAGCATTATATCAATTTGCTTTACATTTCTAGAAATGATGTCAAAGAAAAGCACCTTTCCTCATTTATTGAATGGGTGTTTGACAAAAGCTTATCGAAAGATTCAAATGTATTTATCAAATACGGAACTTTAGCTTGTATCGCTATGATCATTAAACACGGCAAAAGGGAGGACATACTGCAACACGCCCCGAAAATCCTCTCGTGGATCATAAACTCGGAGTTTAAGGAGAGTTCTGGCACCAGTGTACAAAAGCTGGTGTACAAAATCGTTCAAAGAATAGGTATGGTCAGATTAAAACAGTTTCTACTCAAGCAGTGACTCTGGCCTCTTTAACTAATGCAGGTCTGACATTTTTACCCCCTCGATTGGCCTCGTGGAGGTACCAAAGAGGGAACCGGTCTTTGGCGGCCAACCTGAGTGCCGCAGCCGGCGATTTGTCGTCGTACATCCCCTCTTTTAACAGATCTGAGGAACAGCCTGAAGAACAATTCAATGTACCAGATGAGGTTGAGGAAGTTATCGATCAACTTATTCAAGGATTGCGGTGTGCTGATAGCGTTGTTAGGTAAGTTTTTTGACCGCGACAAGGTGTTTGCACCTCTTCAAATTGGTTTTTTGTGGTAAAGTTAAGCCTTTTACCTAAGATCCTGTTGGATATGGTCTCTTGATGCCTTCCCAATTATCCAGAATCTTCTGAAGAGCACTTAAGTTCATTTAACGCTTTTATAGATGGTCCGCAGCCAAAGGAGTGGGTAGAGTGACCTCGAGACTTCCTAAAGACTTAGCGGATGAAGTTGTGGGTTCGGTGTTAGAGTTGTTAGGGCCTAGGGAAAACGACGGGGCTTGGCATGGCGGTTGTATTGCCTTAGCAGAGCTAGGTAAAGCGACTCTAGGGTTAATACTTCTGATATTTTTGGGTTATCTGCTGTTTATAGGGCGCAGGGGTCTGCTTTTGCCAGAGAGGTTACCGCAGGTCGTACCGCTGGTTTTAAAAGCGCTGGTTTACGATGAGCCCAAAGGATTTTCGTCGGTCGGGTCGCATATTAGAGACGCCGCCTGTTACGTGTGCTGGGCCTTTGCTCGGGCCTACGAGCCCCACGATTTGGCCCCGTACGTTCAAGATATCGCAAGCACTCTGTTGATTGTGACTTGCTTCGATAAAGAGGTTTGTTTACTTGAGTAATATTTGATTTTTTTTGGTATATACAATCTTTCGATTTATTTGCGCAAAGTATGAAATTAAATAAACACTTTACAAGGAAAAAGAAAAATTTAAAAGTGCGAAATTGTGTAGAGTCCACAAAACTTCAAGCATAAAATTCGGTAAAATTGGTATAGTGGTTGGGATTGATATCCCGAAGGGTTTTTTGAGATTCACAGTTTTAATATCGGGATTAATCCCGAAACATACAATTACAAAAAAATACAATTTTTTTGAAAATTTAATGAAAAAAACAAAAATAAAATAAAACTAAACAAAAAACAATTTTTGGAAAACTTTGCTTTTGAGGGACGTGTTTTGTTCTATTGTACTTAGAGAGTTGATTTAAAAACTACCAGTAAGGAAATCATGAATTATAATAAACTGGAAAGTTTCAAGAATCTACTCCCAAAAAAAGTGAAAATTTTGGGCAATTTTGGGTTTTTTTATGTAAAAAATTCTGCTTTTGGGAGATAAATTCTGTTCTATTATACTTAGAGAGTTTATTTAAAAACTACCAGTAAGGAAACCATGAATTATAACAATCTGGAAAGTTTCAAGAATCTACTCCAAAAAAAAGTGAAAATTTTGGGCAATTTTGGATTTTTTCATGTGAAAAATTCTGCTTTTGGGGGATAAATTCTGTTCTATTGAACTTAGCGAGTTGATTTAAAAACTACCAGTAAGAAAACTATGAATTATAATAATCTGGAAAGTTTCAAAGATGTAGTTCAAAAAAAAGTGAAAATTTTGGCCAATTTTGGTTTTTTTTATGTGAAAAATTCTGATTTTGGGGGACAAATTTTGTTCTATTGTACTTAGAGAGTTGATTTAAAAACTACCAGTAAGGAAACCATGAATTATAATAAACTGGGAAGTTTCAAGAATCTACTTCCAAAAAAAGTGAAAATTTTGGCCAATTTTGGTTTTTTTATGTAAAAAATTCTGCTTTTGGGGTACAAATTCTGTTCTATTGTACTTAGAGAGTTGATTTAAAAACTACCAGTAAGGAAACCATGAATTATAACAATCTGGAAAGTTTCAAGAATCTACTCCAAAAAAAAGTGAAAATTTTGGCCAATTTTGGGTTTTTTAGGTAAAAAATTCTGCTTTTGGGGTACAAATTCTGTTCTATTGTACTTAGAGAGTTGATTTAAAAACTACCAGTAAGAAAACTGTGAATTATAATAATCTGGAAAGTTTCAAAGATGTAGTTCAAAAAAAAGTGAAAATTTTGGCCAATTTTGGGTTTTTTAGGTAAAAAATTCTGCTTTTGGGGTACAAATTCTGTTCTATTGTACTTAGAGAGTTGATTTAAAAACTACCAGTAAGGAAATCATGAATTATAATAAACTGGAAAGTTTCAAGAATCTACTCCCAAAAAAGTGAAAATTTTGGGCAATTTTGGGTTTTTTTATGTAAAAAATTCTGCTTTTGGGAGATAAATTCTGTTCTATTATACTTAGAGAGTTTATTTAAAAACTACCAGTAAGGAAACCATGAATTATAACAATCTGGAAAGTTTCAAGAATCTACTCCAAAAAAAAGTGAAAATTTTGGCCAATTTTGGGTTTTTTAGGTAAAAAATTCTGCTTTTGGGGTACAAATTCTGTTCTATTGTACTTAGAGAGTTGATTTAAAAACTACCAGTAAGAAAACTGTGAATTATAATAATCTGGAAAGTTTCAAAGATGTAGTTCAAAAAAAAGTGAAAATTTTGGCCAATTTTGGGTTTTTTAGGTAAAAAATTCTGCTTTTGGGGTACAAATTCTGTTCTATTGTACTTAGAGAGTTGATTTAAAAACTACCAGTAAGGAAATCATGAATTATAATAAACTGGGAAGTTTCAAGAATCTACTTCCAAAAAAAGTGAAAATTTTGGCCAATTTTGGTTTTTTTATGTAAAAAATTCTGCTTTTGGGGTACAAATTCTGTTCTATTGTACTTAGAGAGTTGATTTAAAAACTACCAGTAAGGAAACCATGAATTATAACAATCTGGAAAGTTTCAAGAATCTACTCCAAAAAAAAGTGAAAATTTTGGCCAATTTTGGGTTTTTTAGGTAAAAAATTCTGCTTTTGGGGTACAAATTCTGTTCTATTGTACTTAGAGAGTTGATTTAAAAACTACCAGTAAGAAAACTGTGAATTATAATAATCTGGAAAGTTTCAAAGATGTAGTTCAAAAAAAAGTGAAAATTTTGGCCAATTTTGGGTTTTTTAGGTAAAAAATTCTGCTTTTGGGGTACAAATTCTGTTCTATTGTACTTAGAGAGTTGATTTAAAAACTACCAGTAAGGAAATCATGAATTATAATAAACTGGAAAGTTTCAAGAATCTACTCCCAAAAAAAGTGAAAATTTTGGGCAATTTTGGGTTTTTTTATGTAAAAAATTCTGCTTTTGGGAGATAAATTCTGTTCTATTATACTTAGAGAGTTTATTTAAAAACTACCAGTAAGGAAACCATGAATTATAACAATCTGGAAAGTTTCAAGAATCTACTCCAAAAAAAAGTGAAAATTTTGGCCAATTTTGGGTTTTTTAGGTAAAAAATTCTGCTTTTGGGGTACAAATTCTGTTCTATTGTACTTAGAGAGTTGATTTAAAAACTACCAGTAAGAAAACTGTGAATTATAATAATCTGGAAAGTTTCAAAGATGTAGTTCAAAAAAAAGTGAAAATTTTGGCCAATTTTGGGTTTTTTAGGTAAAAAATTCTGCTTTTGGGGTACAAATTCTGTTCTATTGTACTTAGAGAGTTGATTTAAAAACTACCAGTAAGGAAATCATGAATTATAATAAACTGGGAAGTTTCAAGAATCTACTTCCAAAAAAAGTGAAAATTTTGGCCAATTTTGGTTTTTTTATGTAAAAAATTCTGCTTTTGGGGTACAAATTCTGTTCTATTGTACTTAGAGAGTTGATTTAAAAACTACCAGTAAGGAAACCATGAATTATAACAATCTGGAAAGTTTCAAGAATCTACTCCAAAAAAAAGTGAAAATTTTGGCCAATTTTGGGTTTTTTAGGTAAAAAATTCTGCTTTTGGGGTACAAATTCTGTTCTATTGTACTTAGAGAGTTGATTTAAAAACTACCAGTAAGGAAACCATGAATTATAATAAACTGGAAAGTTTCAGGAACCTACTCCAAAAAAAAGTGAAAATTTTGGCCAATTCTGGGTTTTTTTATGTAGAAAATGTTGCTTTTGGGGGGCAAATTCTGTTCTATTGTACTTAGAGACTTGATTTAAAAACTACCAGTAAGGAAACCATGAATTATCATTAACTGGAAACTTTCAAGGATCTACTCCCAAAAAAAGTGAAAATTTTGGTCAATTTTGGATTTTTTTATGTAAAAAATTCTGCTTTTGGGGGATAAATTCTGTTCTATTGCACTTAGCGAGTTGATTTAAAAACTACCAGTAAGAAAGCCATGAATTATAATAAACTGGGAGGTTTCAAGAATCTACTCCAAAAAAAAGTGAAAATTTTGGTCAATTTTGGGTTTTTTTATGTAAAAAATTCTGCTTTTGGGGGACGAATTCTGTTCTATTGTACTTAGAGACTTGATTTAAAAACTATCAGTAAGAAAACCATGAATTATAATAAACTGGAAAGTTTCAACGATGTACTTCAAAAAAAAATGAGAATTTTGGCCAATTTTGGGTTTTTTTTTATGTAAAAAATTCCGCTTTTGGGGGACAAATTCTGTTCTATTGTACTTAGAGAGTTGATTTAAAAACTACCAGTAAGAAAACGATGAATTATAATAAACTGGGAGGTTTCAAGAATCTACTCCCAAAAAAAGTGAAAATTTTGGTCAATTTTGGATTTTTTCATGTGAAAAATTTTGCTTTTGGGGGATAAATTCTGTTCTATTATACTTAGAGACTTGATTCAAAAACTACCAGTAAGGAAACCATAAATTGTAATCAACTAGAAAGTTTCAAAAATGTACTTTAAAAAAAAGTCAAAATTTTGGGCAATTTTGGATTTTTTCATTTAAAAAATTCTGCTTTCGGGGGACAAATTCTTTTCTATTGTACTTAGAGACTTGATTTAAAAACTACCAGTAAGAAAACCATGAATTATAATAAACTGGGAAGTTTCAAAGATCCACTCCAAAAAAAAGTGAAAATTTTGGCCAATTTTGGGCTTTTTCATGTGAAAAATTCTGCTTTTTGGGGGCAAATTCTGTCCTATTATACTTAGAGACTTGTATAAAAAACTACCAGTAAGGAAACGATGAATTATAATAATCTAGAAAGTTTCAAGAATGTACTCCCAAAAAAAGTGAAAATTTTGGCCAATTTTGGATATTTTCATGTGAAAAATTCTGCTTTCGGGGGACAAATTCTGTTCTATTGTACTTAGAGAGTTGATTTAAAAACTACCAGTAAGGAAACCGTGAATTATAATAAACTGGGAAGTTTGAAGAATCTACTTTAAAGTAGACTACTTAAAAGTGAAAATTTTGGCCAATTTTGGATTTTTTTATGTAAAAAATTCTGCTTTTGGGAGACAGATTCTGTTCTATTATACTTAGAGACTTGATTTAAAAGCTATTAGTAAGGAAACCATGAATTATAATAATCTGGAAAGTTTCAAGAACCTACTCCAAGAAAAAGTCAAAATTTCGGCCAATTTTTCGTCAATTTTGGTTTCTTTCATACAAAAAAAAAAAATTTTTAGATTAACTGCCGCAGGGCGGCATCGGCGGCCTTTCAAGAGAACGTCGGCCGTCAGGGCACGTTCCCTCACGGAATCGAAATCCTCACGACCGCCGACTTCTACGCCGTCAGTGTAAGGAACAACGCGTATCTGAACATCAGCGTTTTCATAGCGCAGTTCCAAGAATACACTGTTCCCCTTATCGATCATCTGGTGTCCAGAAAAGTGGACCATTGGGACTGCGCCATACGGGAGCTCACCTCTAAGGCTTTGCACAACCTTACACCGCAGGTAAGTTACAACAATTTCTCCTTACGGGTGATCTCTTAACTGAAATGTACAGGATGTTCCGTTTAAGAGGAAAAACGGTGTAATTTTTGACTTTTCTGGTATTTTTTAAGAAATCTATTTATTCATGTCACCACAGCTTTCAAGATTTCTTGTTCCCTATCCAAAAAGAAGAAAACACATTAAATGTGAAACACGCCTAGCGGTACTTTCCACCTTTGTATGTATATTAAAATAGATGTAATTTATTTGTTGCATACAATAAAGATTATTTTATTATTAATAAATAAATTATTCGAGCCGGTGATTTTTTAAACATTAAACAACACTTGGAATTAACCGTCCGAGAATTCATTTAGGGTTTTTAGAAAAAAAAATAGGGAGGGAAGTCGTCAATATACACCCCTGGTCGATTTCTAGCTCGGGTGCGGCTTTTGTTGCTGTCGCATTTTAACGATCGCCTACGCATTAACGTGCAACAGAATCACTACGAGACATCGAATATATTTTTTTTAGGCGCCATCGTACATGATTGAAAAAGTGCTGCCCGAGTTGTTCGAAAAAACGCAGAGCATCGACCTGAACTGTCGTCACGGCTCCGTGTTGGCCATCGGACAAATCGTCTTCGCGCTCTCTCGCATCACCGGGGACGTTGCGTTTCAATTAAACGACGATTTAATGCGAAAAGTCAAAGATCTGATTCCGAAGTATACGTCGAGCATGTACTTTCGAGGACTGGGCGGGGAGCTGATGAAGCAAGCCTGCTCTGATTTTATCGAGAAATGTTCTTTGGCGAAGTTACCGTTGCACAACGACGACGTTATTGGTAAATATTTTTTATCACAATGATAAAAGTCCAATATTGTTTAATGTCATCCCTAAACCATATTACTTAGCACTACAGGTAAGCCACTTGCGACGGAAATACTGTAATAAAAATAATTTGTTATGAATATGGGTTTCTGAGGTGCAGGGCGTTGAAGTTTAACAACAAATGGTGTCGGTAAAATTTCATAAATGCCTTTAAACCAACGTGGATCAAACATTTGAAGCTTCTTTATCGTTTTTTGTTAAAGATCAAACTCTCGTTATTCTCCGTTGCACTCTTTCTATTACTGTTCAATCCTGTTGTTGTAAATGGCACAAAAAATCAGTCTTGCTTTGCTTGTTGGAAAAATAGCGTCTGTGCTGTAATTAATTTTTATTTTCATAATTTAATTCAAAGGTTATCTTCTGAGCAGTGAGATCGGATATAAAATTGTCTCTATATGTAGAAGAGATTTTCTGAAGCTTCATTTTCAAATAATCGTCTTAGTTTTCATCCTGGTTCATTCATAATTACTAAGTCATAAGAGTATGACGAGGAATGTCTTTTAAATTCGACATCCACTAGCCTTTCCAGATAATTTGGTATTCCGAATTCCCTGGAATGGCCATTTGGAGCCTTTGTTTAGGCAGAAGTCTTTGATATTAGTATTTGTCTTCCTTTCTCTTTAGGGCCGTCAAAGATAGAAGGAGACAGTCCTCTAGAGATTTTTGGAAAAGTTTAATAGAAGTCAAGCTTCTTAGGAACTGAATCTTGGGGATAATGGTTGGAAATAAAATAAGAAAATCCCAAAAATTAATAGAGATTATTAACATTCATAACGAGATATGTTAACAAGGCGTGACTCAATATATTGTAATTATTCAGAAAAGAAAAATTGTTGACTTTGACAGGAGATTTTTCAATTAATGTTTTATAAACCTGGTAGCTAATGATTTAGTTCTTTTCCTTAGAAAAGAGACATCTTAGGACGTAGCCGTTTAGGTGTCAAGCTTCTTTCCTGCTGCCATTAAGAGAGATTCACCAATTAACCTCTTAGGGGAACATTTTTAATTAATTTGGGACAGAAAATAAATAGCCTTTATATTTCTTCTTTTTGTCTCTTTTCAACGTCAGGCTTTTTTATCGAGTGAAACTGGTTGCGTTTTAAAAACAATAGTTTTAAAGTGACCCCAAGAGAAAAAAGTCGAGGGGTGTCAGATCTGACGATCTCGTCGGCCATTCCGTTGGACCCCTTATGTAAAACATTATGTAAAACATAATGGGGTGGCGCTCTATTTTGTTGAAAATGTAACAAATCTCCGGTTATTAGGTTATTCCAACCGTCATGAATATCTAACTGATTTTCTATTTCTGCAACAATTTTAGGTCGAATGGTGGTTTCCAACGTTCCAAAGTAAGTATTGTCGGTGAAACATGCGGATTTTTATCACTCCAGTATCTATAATTGTGTTCATTTACAGAACCATTTAAAAAATAAGTAATTTTTCTTGTAAAATTCTATTTTTTGGTCAGGGTCGTCTTCGCGCAATTCCTGAAGAATTTGAATTTTATATGGATAGAAATTGCTCAATTTAAGTACCTTACATATAGATTGGCGTAGAGACTATTTACTACTACTTGATGTAGGATTCATTGCAAAATGTCTGATCCTCACCTCATCCACATATTCTAAAATTTTAACAAAACGGAAATTTTAAATATAATAAAGGTAAAAATATGTTTTCTCTCTCAAAATATATTTGGATTTTCAAATCAGGAATAAGTAATTGGGAAAAGGTATACCATAAATTTAAATATATTGTTTAATGGATAACATATGTTTTCTTTTGTTGGTAGTTATGTACAGTGCATTCACGATGGACGGAACAAATTCATTTAAAGTTCAGGTGTTTTTCGTTTATTTTTCGAAGACGTCGATTAGCATTGTAGCGTTTTTTGCAATAAACGTTTTCTATACAGGGTACCTCAAGTAGAAAGTATGGCCTCAACATAAATTTTGTTTAAATAGGACACCCAGTTTCCCAATTTACAATTCTACGATATATTCTAAGTACTTTTTGTATAGCACACCATATATCTAAAGCGGTTTGTCAAATTTGGCGTAATATACGACACTAAAAAATAATAACTTATACAATATTTATTGTAACTGATGTTGCAATTTGTGGTTCATTTATTTCAATGAATTTTTTAAGTCGGTAAATGACTTCCGGTAAATTGCACATTTTCAATCACTTGCGGATCGATTTCTTGTCGAATTGTTTGCTTTAAATCATCGAACAATATTTGGTCTATTCACGTAAATTTCAAATAGCCCCATAAGAAAAAATCTGACGGGGTTATATCCGGTAACCTTGGTGGCCACTCAATCGGTCCTCTTTGTTCAATCCATCTGTTAGGAAATTTTGCCTTAAGAACTGTTCGAAGATAATAAGGTCCACTTACTTCTACTTAAAAATTACAAAAAAAATTGAAATTTGACGCCATAGTTTCTACTTGAGGAAAACTATAGAAATTTTTTATTTAAAAAAAAACGCGTTTTTATTAGTTAAAAAAATTAAAAAGTACCTGAATTTTAAATGAGTTTGTTCCTTAACAAAACATATAACACACGCACCATTAATTATTGTACTTTGACCGATGAAAAAAGTATTTTTGTTTGTTTGTTAACCACCTGTAGAATCTCAAAAACGAAGCATCTTTATACGTAACAGAATTTTTTAGAATTCGTTTATAAAATTTGAGTTTCGTTTTTTAGTTTTTTTCAAAAGAATTTAAATCTTTGTATTCTGTTTTATTGCTTGAGGATTAAAAAATATTCATTTAAAGCCAATTTTCGTTAAAATCGATTAATAATTAGCTGAACTATGGCTATTTTCGTCCAGGTCACCAGTGCAATTTCCCCATTTCTTGCGGCAAAACTTAAAAGGTGTATTAACTCTAAAACAGTTCCTTTCACAAAAATTCCTCTAATTGCCTTTTTTCTTAAGAATTAAAATGGGCTTAATTTAAGCTAATTTTAATTAAAATCGGTTAATAATTAACCGAGTTATGGCCGTTTATATCCAGGTCACCAGTGAATTATCCTCGTTTATTACAGAAATAATTGAACGTGTGTTAACTCAAAAAGGGTTAGTTCGATAAAAAACTTGTAATTATCTTTTTTGTTAAGCTTTAAAAAAGGATTATTTCAAGCTAATTTTCATTAAAATCGGTTAATAATTAGCTGAACTATGACTATTTTCGTCCAGGTCACCAGTACAATCTCCCCATTTCTTGCAGCAAAACTTAAAAGGTGTGTTAACTCAAAAACAGTTCGTTTCACAAAGATTCCTCTAATTACCATTTTTTTTTAAGAATTAAAATGAGCTTAATTTAAGCTAATTTTCATTAAAATCGGTTGATAATTAGCTGATTTATGGCTGTTTTTGTTCAGGTAAACAAGTGCAATCACCGTATTTACTTTAAAAAAAATTAAACGTAGATTAACTCAAAAAGGGTTAACTTCACAAAAATTCTTATAACAACCTTTTTATTTAGGAATTAAAAAAGGATCATTTTAAGGTAGTTTTCATTAAAATCGGTTCATAATTAACTTAGTTATAGTCGGTTTTCTCCAGGTTGACAGTCCAAGTGTATCTTTTGTTAAAAAAAATAATTAAAACTAAATTGACTTAAAAACGGCTAACATTACAATAATTTTTGTAATATAATTTTTTATTGAAAATTGAAAGGGGCTTAATTTAAGCTAATTTTCATTAAAATCGGTTAATAATTAACCAAGTTATGGCCGTTTTTATCCATGTCACCAGTGAATTATCCTCATTTATTACAGAAATAATTAAACGTGTGTTAACTCAAAAAGGGTTAGTTCGATTAAAAAACTTATAATTATCTTTTTTGTTAAGATTTAAAAAAAGATTATTTCGAGCTAATTTTCATTAAAATCGGTTAATAATTAACCGAGTTATGGGCATTTTTATCCAGGTCACCAGTGAATTATCCTCGTTTATTACAGAAATAATTGAATGTGTGTTAACTCAGAAAGGGTTACTTTGATAAAAAAATATATAATTGTCTTTTTTGTTAAGATTTAAAAAACGATTATTTCGAGCTAATTTTCATTAAAATCGGTTAATAATTAACCGAGTTATGGGCATTTTCGTCCAGGTCACCAGTGCAATCTCCCCATTTCTTGCAGCAAAACTTAAAAGGTGTGTTAACTCAAAAACAGTTTGGTTCACAAAAATTCCTCTAATTGCCTTTTTTCTTAAGAATTAAAATGGGCTTAATTTAAGCTACTTTTCATTAAAATCGGTTAATAATTAACCAAGTAATGGCCGTTTTTATCCAGGTCACCAGTGAATTATCCTCGTTTATTACAGAAATAATTGAACGTGTGTTAACTCAGAAAGGGTTACTTTGATAAAAAAACTTGTAATTATCTTTTTGGTTAAGATTTAAAAAAGGATTATTTTGAGCTAACTTTCATTAAAATCGGTTAATAATTAGCTGAACTATGACTATTTTCGTCCAGGTCACCAGTGCAATCTCCCCATTTCTTGCAGCAAAACTTAAAAGGTGTGTTAACTCAAAAACAGTTCCTTTCACAAAAATTCCTCTAATTACCTTTTTTCTTAAGAATTAAAATGGGCTTAATTTAAGCTAATTTTTATTAAAATCGGTTAATAATTAACCAAGTTATGGCCGTTTTTATCCAGGTCACCAGTGAATTATCCTCATTTATTACAGAAATAATTGAACGTGTGTTAACTCAAAAAGGGTTAGTTCGATAAAAAACTTGTAATTATCTTTTTTGTTAAGATTTAAAAAATGATTATTTCGAGCTAATTTTTATTAAAATCAGTTAATAATTAGCTGAACTATGGCTATTTTCGTCCAGGTCACCAGTGCAATATCCCCATTTCTTGCAGCAAAACTTAGAAGGTGTGTTAACTCAAAAACAGTTCGTTTCACAAAGATTCCTCTAATTACCTTTTTTCTTAAGAATTAAAATGGGCTTAATTTAAGCTAATTTTCATTAAAATCGGTTAATAATTAACTTAGGTTTAGTCGTTTTTCTCCAGGTTAACAGTCCAAGGGTATCTTTTGTTAAAAAAAAAATAACCTTAAAAACGGCTAACATTACAAGAATTTTTTTAATATAACTTTTTATTAAAAATTGGAAGCGGCTTATTTTAAGCTAATTTTCATTAAAATCGGTTAATTATTAACCAAGTTATGGCCGTTTTTATCCAGGTCACCAGTGAATTATCCTCATTTATTACAGAAATAATTGAACGTGTGTTAACTCAAAAAGGGTTAGTTCGATTAAAAAACTTGTAATTATCTTTTTGGTTAAGATTTAAAAAAGGATTATTTTGAGCTAACTTTCATTAAAATCGGTTAATAATTAGCTGAACTATGACTATTTTCGTCCAGGTCACCAGTGCAATCTCCCCATTTCTTGCAGCAAAACTTAAAAGGTGTGTTAACTCAAAAACAGTTCCTTTCACAAAAATTCCTCTAATTACCTTTTTTCTTAAGAATTAAAATGGGCTTAATTTAAGCTAATTTTCATTGAAATCGGTTAATAATTAACCAAGTTATGGCCGTTTTTATCCAGGTCACCAGTGAATTATCCTCGTTTATTACAGAAATAATTGAACGTGTGTTAACTCAGAAAGGGTTACTTTGATAAAAAAACTTGTAATTATCTTTTTGGTTAAGATTTAAAAAATGATTATTTCGAGCTAATTTTTATTAAAATCAGTTAATAATTAGCTGAACTATGGCTATTTTCGTCCAGGTCACCAGTGCAATATCCCCATTTCTTGCAGCAAAACTTAGAAGGTGTGTTAACTCAAAAACAGTTCGTTTCACAAAGATTCCTCTAATTACCTTTTTTCTTAAGAATTAAAATGGGCTTAATTTAAGCTAATTTGCATTAAAATCGGTTAATAATTAACTTAGTTATAGTCGTTTTTCTCCAGGTTAACAGTCCAAGGGTATCTTTTGTTAAAAAAAAATAACCTTAAAAACGGCTAACATTACAAGAATTTTTTTAATATAACTTTTTATTAAAAATTGGAAGCGGCTTATTTTAAGCTAATTTTCATTAAAATCGGTTAATTATTAACCAAGTTATGGCCGTTTTTATCCAGGTCACCAGTGAATTATCCTCATTTATTACAGAAATAATTGAACGTGTGTTAACTCAAAAAGGGTTAGTTCGATTAAAAAACTTGTAATTATCTTTTTGGTTAAGATTTTAAAAATGATTATGTTGAGCTAATTTTCATTAAAATCGGTTAATAATTAACCGAGTTATGGCCGTTTTTATCCAAGTCACCAGTGAATTATCCTCATTTATTACAGAAATAATTGAACATGTGTTAACTCAAAAAGGGTTAGTTCGATGAAAAACTTGTAAGTATCTTTTTGGTTAAGATTTAAAACAGGATTATTTCGAGCTAATTTTCGTTAAAATCGGTTAATAATTAACCGAGTTATGGCCGTTTTTATCCAGGTCACCAGTGAATTATCCTCGTTTATTACAGAAATAATTGAACGTGTGTTAACTCAGAAAGGGTTACTTTGATAAAAAAATATGTAATTATCTTTTTGGTTAAGATTTAAAAAAGGATTATTTTGAGCTAACTTTCATTAAAATCGGTTAATAATTAGCTGAACTATGACTATTTTCGTCCAGGTCACCAGTGCAATCTCCCCGTTTCTTGCAGCAAAACTTAAAAGGTGTGTTAACTCAAAAACAGTTCGTTTCACAAAAATTCCTCTAATTACCTTTTTTCTTAAGAATTAAAATGGGCTTAATTTAAGGTAATTTTCATTAAAATCGGTTAATAATTAACCGCGTTATAGCCGTTTTTGTTAGGTTTAGCCAAAAAAAAAAACTAGGGGTGCGTCAACAAAAAAAAAAGAATTATGAGAGCAGTTTGACAATTATTACAAAAGCAATTTGCGAAATAGTCCTTAGAAACGAGGATAATTAAATTTTACTAATTAAGGCTTAGCTTGTGTTTTCTTTGCTGTATTTAATTGCCCTGAATACAGCAGCAGTTTTATTCCAAATTTTTCTGTTTAAGGTAAAGAGGGTCAAACTTTCTGTAGCATCCAACATGAATGTATTGTCTGCTGAGTAAATTATTTATTTATTTATATGAAGGCACTTAACGACCTGTATCTTAAAAATGAAGTAACTCCAGACGTAATACATTTTTTTGGAATACGTTTATAAAATTTGAGTTACGTTTTGTAGAAAAATGGCTGACGTTATTGAACGAATGCCTGTCATACGAGGTGGCCAACGTGCGTTTAGCCGCAGTCAGTGCCCTACCGTTCCTACTAAACGAATACATGACCGGTACAAACAAAACCGAACTAACCAAATCCATTATAAGTCATTATGTGTCGGAACTTAACGGCGAAACGAGACAATCGTCGAGGATGGGTCACGCCTTAGCTCTAGGATCGTTACCGAAGCACATTCTGCATCCCAATTTGGATGTTGTCATTAGTGCCCTCATTGGGGCCTCTACCATAACCGCTGCGACGATCAAATGGGCCGAAAGCAGACGAGACGCCGTTAAAGCCTTGACTTCGGTGGTGACTACGATGTCTGACGAAATCGGAAAAGGTGAGTAAAAGGTCTTTCGTTTCCTAATTTCATTCTCCATAATTTAATAATACGTATTTTACTCGCAACACTTCAATTCGCAACACCTCTGGACCGATTTGAAGCCACTCATTTACACTTACATAATTCGGTAAACTGTAAATCTTCTAATAAAGCGGATTCAATCGCATAGATTTGGCTTTTTAAGTGGTCTAATCGAAAAAAAAAATCTAGAGGTGATAAATCTGGTGAACGCGGAGGCCGTTCAATAGCAACACTGCGTCCTGGAAATGTTTGATTTAAATATTAGCGAACGCGTAATGCGCTCCATTTTCTTAAAACATCAACAGGATGGTGCGAACATATCTGTCATTTTGTGGTTTTTCAATTATAGTCTACTAGTTTCAATTATAGTGTAGCTCTAAGTACAGTTCACCTGTACAGTTACCGGGTAAGAAAAATGGACCGACTAAATCATCGGTCAAACATTTAATTTTTGGGCGGGCCCAAACAATGTACGGAATGTCAATCAGTATCTCCGAAGAGTTGGAAATAAAAAGTCGGTTATTTTGACAGATTCTTCAAAAAAATTTAACGCAGAAACTATCCTGTTAACAAAAATTTTTATAGATACATTTTTTGTTTGGAATTAAAATCACTATAATATGAGATAAATTTCGTGGAAATCGGTGAAAAAATAAGGAAGTTATGGCAAATTTTCATTTTTATTTTGACAGATTCTTCAAAAAAATTTAACGCAGAAACTATCCTATTAACAAAGATTTTTATAGATACATTTTTTGTTTGGAATTAAAATCACTATAATATGAGCTAAATTTCATGGAAATCGGTGAAAAAATAAGGAAGTTATGGCAAATTTTCATTTTTTATTTTGACAGATTCTTCAAAAAAATGTAACGAAGAAACTATCCTGTTAACAAAAATTTTTATAGATACATTTGTTGTTTGGAATTAAAATCACTATAATATGAGCTAAATTTCATGGAAATCGGTGAAAAAATAAGGAAGTTATGGCAAATTTTCATTTTTTATTTTGACAGATTCTTCAAAAAAATGTAACGAAGAAACTATCCTGTTAACAAAAATTTTTATAGATACATTTGTTGTTTGGAATTAAAATTACTATAATATGAGGTAAATTTCATGGAAATCGGTGAAAAAATAAGGAAGTTGATTGAAGATGTATGGTGTATACATGGGTATATCTATATTAAACATCGGGGCATTGTGCACAGAGTTCAGGACGAAGATGGCTTAAATTCCATTTAAACAAGGTACTCTTTAGTAAATCGTTATATCAATTACCATAGATTTATAGTAAGAATTTCTAGGGTGGTGGAATTCTTTTTATATTATATATTTTTTTCCCTTTGCTCTTGTTATTTTACCACTAATTTGCAATATGTATTATTGCCTAGGTTTAAACTTATTATTTATATATATATATATATACTTTTCTTATATGTGCAAATATGTTTATATGTTATACGTCTATTTATTTATAGGGTCAGAGGCACCTATGATAAACTTCTTTTTGTTTATTTTTTCTTAGATTTCATACTTGTGCCCATTTAACCTAATTTAGAAGTTTTTCCTTTTTTTATTTTAATTTGATTTGTTTTTCTTTTATTTTGTTATAATTTGTTGGTCTGCTGTGTATTTTTGGTAAACTGATATGGAAGCTAATACGGTTAAAAATGTTAATTTTGGGCATCTAAATGTCCGATCACTGTTTACAGGTTTTGATCATTTTGTAAATTTAATTACGTTAACCAATACTGACATTATGTGTATTTCTGAAAGCTGGCTGAGCGATTCTGAGGCTGATAATTTTCTGATCCCGAACTACAAATTATTTGTAAAGAATAGACGTGGTAGGGGTGGAGGCGTGGCTGTCTATGTACGACAGATTTTTGAAAGCTCTTTGGTTTTTGCTGACATTGACTTTTCTGATGATTTAGAGTGTTTATTTATTAAAGTAAATATAGGCAAAACAATTTTTCTTGTTGGAACAGTCTATAGACCACCAAGGTCAGATTTAGGGCGTTGTGTTGAATGTTTTGATGATATATTATCACATGCATGTCTACAGTATGAGAATATTATCATCCTGGGTGATGTTAATGTTAATCATTTTACAAATAATATTTTACTTGATTGTCTTACAGCTTATGATTTTACTCAGTTAATAAATGAGCCTACTCGTATTGCTGCTATGGCACAAACACTCATTGATGTTATCTATTTTAATAAACCCTCAAATGTTACAAGTACAGCAGTACTTAACGCTGATCTAATTAGTGACCATCAAGCTATATTCTGCAGTGTCGAGATTGCGGCACGGAGTAGGGAGATAAAAACGAAACTCTATCGTAATTTTAAACATTTTAATAAAAATGATTTTTATAAGGACCTGAATAAAATTGTGTGGGATAATGTGTACTATATCAATAATCTAGACGAAAAAATTCAGTATCTTACTAGTAATATTTGCTCATTATTTGATAGACATGCACCCTTTACGACGTCAAAAATTTCTAAGCCTTATACCCCGTGGATAACTGCAAATGTGCAGCTTTTTATAAAAGAAAAAAATAAGGCATTGTCAAGTTTTAAAAAATCTAAAAATTTGACTGATTGGGCATATTATAGACAGATGCGTAATCTTGTGGTGGGAATGATTAGACGAGAAAAAAGAAATTATCTGCAATTTCATCAGAACATCAGAGATAGTAAACAGTTATGGAGAGCTATTAATAATCTAAGTCTAAAAAATGTCTCTAATCGTTCTATTCCTTTAAATCTCCGAGATCCAAACAAAATTAATGACTATTTTGCTTCAGTTTATAGCCCGTTAGGTAGTTGCCCCGAAGAAGTTGCTAATTTTCAGAACAAACAGTTCAAACATGATCTAAATTTTTCATTTCGATTAGCCAAAGTTGAGGAAATTTCTAAAATAGTCTTAAGCCTAAAATCAAATGCACACGGTTGTGATTCAATATCAGCGCTAATGCTGCAACACTGTATTCCAAAGCTATCTCCACATATTACGCATATTATAAACTGTTGCCTAGAAACTGGGTATTTTCCGGGTATGTGGAAAATTTCTCTCTTAACACCTTTGGCTAAAATTAATAATCCAACTAATTTCAGCGACCTTAGACCTATTTCAATTATCCCGGTCATCGCTAAAGTTTTGGAAAAGTTTATACAGCAGCAAATTTATGACTTTCTCACCTCCAATAATATTATTCCGCATAAGCAATCTGGGTTTAGAAAACAACATAGCACGACATCTGTCTTACTAAACGTTACCCAAGAGATAATTTCTGCAATGGATAAAGGAGACTCCACAGCACTTATAATGCTTGATTTTTCCAAGGCATTTGACACCTTGGATCATCATTTGCTTTTGGCAAAGTTGGCTTATTATGGCTTTGATAATGTTTCCCAAATGTTTTTTAAATCCTACTTATCCAACAGAAGGCAAATGGTGGTCTTGGAAGATCAGACTTTTTCAAATATCAAATATATAACATCTGGAGTACCTCAGGGATCTGTTTTGGGACCTCTCTTATTTCTAATGTATGTTTCGGATTTGTTTAAAGTTGTAAAACACTGCCAGATCCAGGGGTTCGCGGATGATATGCAAATCTATCATTCTTTTAAAGCTGAATCTGTATTGGAGGCAACAAATAAAATAAACGACGATCTTTCTAGAATTTCCTTCTTTTCCTCTCAAAATAATTTAAAACTCAATCCTTCAAAGTGTTGTGTTATGTGCTTTACTTCTAAGAACAAAAGAAGAATAGCATTGGACGGTTTAAAGCTTTTTGTGGGAGGTAATCAGCTAAGTATGGTTAAATGTGCAAAAAATCTTGGATTGCTTCTGGATGATGAATTGCGCTTTAAGTTACACGTTTCTAATGTTATTAAAAAGTCATACTATTCTTTAAAGCCATTGTATGCAAACAGAAATATAATTAATTTTAAGGTAAGGAAAAAACTGTGTGAGTCTCTAGTATTACCTATTATGAATTACTGCAATATTGTTTATTATCCATGTTTAGACAAAATCACTGCGTACCGATTGCAAAAGCTGCAAAATCAATGCTGCAGATTTATTTATGGACTGAGAAAGTTTGATAGAGTCTCTGCAAGGCTATGTGAACTTAGTTGGCTGCGCGTGGAAAATCTATTCTCTTTGCAATTGGCGGTTTTTGTGCATAGACTGCTAGCGTCGTCTACTCCTCCCTACCTCCGCAAGAAACTTACTTTTCGGAAAAATTTACATGATGCAAATCTGAGATTTATGGATAAGTTGTCAATTCCCAGATATCGAACAGCCTTCTTTCGTCGTAGTTTTCTGTATAATGCTGTGGCAATTTACAATGACCTTGTTCCGAATCCTATAAAAGAAATGTCAGTAGCGGGTTTCAAGAAAAAACTAAAGCTGCATTTTTTAACAAAACAGAATAGCTAAATTGTCAGTAGGTATTTCTTATTTATAATTTTTTGATTTTTATGGACCAATGGGTGTATATCTGTTTATTTTTATATTAATATTAGTGTTACTATTACAAATGTTAATTTTTTTCTTTCAGTTGTGCTATCTAAAATAATTTTGCTTACTTTTTTAAATAGGTTAAGTAGATTAGCCTTTGGCTAGACTTCGCCTATGTACACTATTGAAAAGTACAAATAAAGCCATTATTTATTTATTTATTTATAAGTTATGGCAAATTTTCATTTTTATTTTGACAGATTCTTCAAAAAAATTTAACGCAGAAACTATCCTATTAACAAAGATTTTTATAGATACATTTTTTGTTTGGAATTAAAATCACTATAATATGAGCTAAATTTCATGGAAATCGGTGAAAAAATAAGGAAGTTATGGCAAATTTTCATTTTAATTTTTACAGATTCTTCAAAAAAATTGAACGCAGAAACTATCCTGTTAACAAAAATTTTTATAAATATATTTTTTGTTTGGAATTAAAATCACTATAATATGAGATAAATTTCATGGAAATCAGTGAAAAAATAAGGAAGTTATGGCAAATTTTAATTTTTATTTTGACAGATTCTTCAAAAAAGTTTAACGCAGAAACTATCCTGTTAACAAAAATTTGTATAGATACATTTTTTGTTTGGAATTAAAATCACTATAATATGAGCTAAATTTCATGGAAATCGGTGAAAAAATAAGGAAGTTATGGCAAATTTTCATTTTTTATTTTGACAGATTCTTCAAAAAAATTTAACGCAGAAACTATCCTGTTAACAAAAATTTTTAGATACATTTTTTGTTTAGAATTAAAATCACTATAATATGAGATACATTTCATGGAAATCGGTGAAAAAATGTGACTTAAAGTCAAATTATTGGTATTCTTATTCCAGAAGTGCCTGTAAGAGGCAAAAAACTTTGTCTGTTATTAACAAATGAATATCTTGGATTCTGACGGTCAAAATTCAGAAATTATTGACTTATGGACTACTCAGAAGAGCCTTAGTCTTTTTTTTGAAGAAATGACTAAAATCGATAGACTAAAAGTCAAGTTATTAAAATTTTTATTCCAGGAGTGCCTGTAAGAAACAAATGACTTTGTCTGTTATTAATAAATGAATATCTTGGATTCTGATGGTCAAAATTCAGAAATTATTGATTTATGGACTACTCAGAAGACTTCTTTAGGGTTTTTGTTGAAGAAATTACTAAAATCGATGCACTAAAAGTGAAGATATTAGAATTTTTATTCCAGGAGTGCCTGTAAGAAACAAATGACTTTGTATGTTATTCACAAATGAATATCTTGGACTGTGGTAGTCAAAATTCAGAAATTATTAATTTATATACTACTCAGAAGAGTCTTAGTCTTTTTTTTGAAAAAAATGTGAAGATATTGGCATTTTTATTCCAGGAGTGCCTGTTAGAAACAAAAAATGCATGGAATATCATTCAGAACTTCCGAAGGTTATTACACATCTTATATTTAACATATCAATGGGTCTTCGGTCAATAAATCAACGTGCAGACAAAAGCAAGGGCTCAAACAATGTACGGAATGCCAATCAAAACTTTTAAAGAATCTCTTCTTCTGAGGGAGGATTAGAAAGGAGAGAAAATAAATTAATCTATCTAGATTTAATTTCATCTAAAAGAAATCACGATTTACTAGATTAGTAGAAAGACTAACCCTACTTTTTTTAAACCGAGTCAAAGCAGCACCCTGGAATAAACCAAGACTGCTCTGGAACAATTCAGAGCTTTGACCAGTCTTGAAACCCTTTCAAAGCGAACCCAGTCAATTTTTTTAAATTTATTTACCAATGCAACAGCTTAATTTGCAGGGCCCAAACAATGTACGGAATGTCAATCAGCACCTCCTCAAATTTAACATATAGATTAATGATCGTTATAAGATATTAAACAACATAATAACGAACTAATCTCTTGGGTTCTCCTGGGGTCAAATGTTAAAATTATTGATTTATGGACTTCATAACTGAATATGATCCAGATATTTTATTTATAAAACTTACAGCACTTATATTGGGGTGTCAATCCTCAAAATGAGGATCTGTATCCAAACAATTAATAATTATCTTATTTTTATTTGAATGTTTAATATAAGAGAAAAGAGACATGATCTGAGTATCCTTCTCTTAAAACGACAACTTTAGAGATGAAAATGATCGTGATCAAGACGTCAAGTGCATAAATATGCTCATCTTCAGGGCGCCTAACTTGAATTCTGTTTAGTTTAGTTAGATATTCTTTTGGGTGGAACTAAGCAGAACTTTAGTCGGTACAACTGAATTATTTATTGTTTTACTGCTAAAATGGAGTATTCACTCAATTATTTATTAACAGTGAACATGAATCTATAAAGCGTACTGGTTTTTTGTAGATTTCCATGAAAACTACATCGCTCAGTTTTACTCGACCTTATTCGAGGGGTTGAAAGACTATTCCGAAGACAAACGGGGTGATATTGGAGCGTGGGTTAGAGAAGCTTGCGTTACTGGTCTTCAGGTAAAAAAAAATACTTTATCATGTATTTTTTACAGTTTCTTTATGTATTATTATATCTGTTTATGGAATTTAGTACAACCTAAAAACACTGTTATAACATTAAAAAAAATTGAGCACTATTTTACCGCGAACGTCGATTTTCCTTAAATTTTGTAATTTAATAGTGCCTAAATTGAATAAGAATAATACCAATCTATAGAGTGTAGTGTATTATGCTGTAATAACAAATATACCATGAATAAAAAGTATATTTATATGGAAAAACATTCCGGCAGGCAGGGCGTGGCAATAAACTCTAATTGTACAAAAATTGTGACGTAAAATGGAGCGTGACGTGTGCAGAGATCCTGGTGCAATATTTTGTTGTAACATTTGCAAGGGGAAGTACCGTAACTCATGCACAAATCTTACTTCATTTAAGGTTAAAGTTTTGGAACTTAAGGAGAATGAAGTTCCTAAATTTATATGTAAAAAGTGTGAGAAATTTGAGCATTGCACCCTCCTATAAAAAAACAATAGAAGACAAACATTATATTATTGCATCTCAGGAAGAAATAATTAATTTATTAAAGAAAAAAATTGAAGATCGTATAGAAACGAAATGTGCACATACAGTTAAATTACCGAAAGAGAATTACCAATTATTAATAAACCCATCTAGTATTATTACAACACCACAATCTGTAGAAAATAAGCTGAGGTTATTAAGCCAATTAAGCTTAAAAATATAAGTATCAGGAATACCAGAAGTCCAAAAAATAGTAGTTTTCTTATAAATTCCACTAATAAGAAAGATATTGAGAATCCAAGAAGGATAGTACTCTTAAATACTTGGAAGAAGCTAAAAGAAGACTTAAAAGTCTCTTACAGGCAGCCAAAGTGCCTCAAATGTCTGGAATAGACCCTCAAGTACTTGGAAGAGACTTAAGAAGACTTAGAAGTCTCTTACAGGCAACCAAATTGTCTCAAATGCCTGGAATAGACCCTCAAGTGCTTGGAAGAGACTTAAGAAGACTTGGAAGTCACTTAGAGGCAGCCAAAGTCCCTCAAATGCCTGCAATAGACTCGCAAATACCCTCAAGTGCTTGGAAGAGAGTTAAGAAGACTTGGAAGTCTCCTAAAGGCAACCAAAGTGCCTCAAATGCCTGGAATAGACTCTCCGATACCCTTAAATGCTTGGAAGAGACTTAAGAAGACTTAGAAGTCTCTTACAGGCAACCAAAGTGTCTCAGATACCTTGAATAGACTCTCGAATTCTCTCAAGTGCCTGTAAGAGACTTAAGAAGATTTAGAAGTAACTTACAGGTAGTCAAAGTGCCTCAAATGCCTGGAATAGACCCTCAAGTGCTTGGAAGAGGGTTAAGACGACTTGGAAGTCTCCTAGAGGCAACCAAAGTGCTTCAAATGCCTGGAATAGACTCTCAAGTACTTGGAAGAGACTTAAGAAGACTTAGAAGTCTCTTACAGGCAGTCAAAGTCCCCCAAAGGCCTGCAATAGACTCTTAAGTACTTGGAAGAGACTTAAGAAGACTTAGAAGTCTCTTAGAGGCAACCAAAATATCTCAAATGCCTGGAATAGACTTTCAAATCCTCTCAAGTATCCGAAAGAGACTTAGGAAGGCTCTTACAGTGCTTGGAAGTAACTTATCAAGACTTAGAAGTCTCTTAAAGGCAGCCAAAGTGTAACATATGTCTGGAATAGACTCTCAAGTACTTGGAAGAGACTTAAGAAGACTTAGAAGTCTCTTACAGGTAACCAAAGTGTCTCAAATGCCTTGAATAGACTTCCAAATTCTATTAAGTGTCTGAAAGAGACTTAGAAGTCTCTTACAGGCAGCCAAAGTGCCTCAAATCCTTGGAATAGGCTCTCAGATATTCTCAAGTGCTTGGAAGAAACTTAAAAAGACTTAGAAGTCTCTTAGAGGCAACCAAAGTATCTCATATGTCTGGAATAGACTCTCAAGTACTTGGAAGAGTCTTAAGAAGACTTAGAAGTCTCTTACAGGCAGCCTTACAGCCAGCTTACAGTGCCTTGAATAGACTCTCAAATATTCTTAAGTGTCTGAAAGAAACTTATGAAGACTTAGAAGTCTCTTAAAGGCAGCCAAAGTGCCTCAGATGCCTGGAATAGACTCTCGGATACCCTTAAGTGCTTGGAAGAGAGTTAATACGACTTGGAAGTTTCCTACAGGCAACCAAAGTGCCTCAAATGCCTGGAATAGACTCTCAGATATCCTTAAGTGCTTGGAAGTAACTTATCAAGACTTAGAAGTCTCTTATAGGTAGTCAAAGTGCCTCAAATGCCTGGAATTGACCCTTAAATACTCTTAAATGTCTAAAAAAGACTTAGGAAAACTTAGAAGTCTCTTACAGGCAGTCAAAGTGTCTCAGATGCCTGAATTAGACTCTCAGATACCCTCAAGTGCTTGGACGAGACTTAAGAAGACTTGGAAGTCACTTACAGGCAGTCAAAGTCCCTCAAATGTCTGAAATAGTCTTTCAGATACCGTCAAGTGCTTGGACGAGACTTAAGAAGACTTAGAAGTCTCTTACAGGCAGCCAAAGTGCCTCCAATAACTTTAAAATACTCTTAAGTGTCTAAAAGAGACTTAGGAAGACTTAGAAATCTCTTACAGGCAGTCAAAGTGTCTCAGATGCCTGGAATAGACTCTCAAATTCTCGCAAGTGTCTGAAAGAGACTTAGGAAGACTTAGAAGCCTTTTAGAGGCAACCAAAGTGTCTCAAATGACTTGAATAGACTCTCAAATACTCTTAAGTGTCTGAAAGGAACTTAGGAAGACTTAGAAGTCTCTTAGAGGCAAACAAAGTAAATCTTAATAAATATCTTTGTATATAGCGATGTTTACAGACATTTTGCCATATTCCCTACATTTTTTAGGTGTTAACATTGCTCTTAACCGAGAAAATGCCTCAAATCCTAACCTCCGAACTGATGAACAAAATCCTGTCGAATGTAGCTCAACAGGCCGTGGAGAAGATCGATCGAACGAGAGCTCTTGCCGGCAAGGTTTTCTTTAGTTTCATTTACAAGTAAGTACATACAGTTTACAACATTTCTTGGATCTTAATTTCAATGCGAATATCTTTCAAATAAAAAAAAAATGGAAAAAAACAAATTTAATACAAACGTTAGGCTCCATAACTGTTCTTAAAATAAATGCACGTTCTATTATAATTCGCTGCCAAATATCATCAAGGGAATCCGGTTATGTTTTGAATACGACGAAAAAAAAATCGAGGGCTATTAGATCCGGTGATCTCGGCGGCCATTCTATCGGATCCACCTCCTCGTTCGATCCACTGGTGGTAAGAACGTCGTTTGATGGCGTTCCATTTTTAAAGAAAACTCAAGAAGTTATTAGGGGATTTTCATCTTTCTTTTAGGAAAATATAGAGGGTTTCCTGAGGATGAATTTATTGCGAAACACTCTTTTTTAGAAGCAAAATTCACTCAACTACAGCTCTTTCACTTGCGCCATGTCTGATATTATTTCTATCCCTAAAAATTTCAATTCTATCCGTGATAACTTGACAACTATTTCAAGCATTGTAGCGAGGTTTTCACTTAAAGTTGAAGGGATTCTTAAGGAACATTTTCATATACGAAGAATTTTTATAGCTCAAAAACTTTCTGAGTTATACTCAGATTTACGAGTCGTGGACTTAGGCGAGGCTAAAAATGAAATTTCAAGTTTGATTTAACGATTCATCCAGAGACTTTTTTAAGGATAACTCAGGAAGTTATTGAGGGATTTTCATGTTTCTTTTAAGGAATTACAGGGGGTTTCCTGAGGATGAATTTCTTGCCAAAAACTCTTTTTTGTGAACAAAATTGACTGAGGTACAGCTGTTTCACTTGCGCCATGTCTGATATTATTTCAATCCATACAAACTTTACTTCTAACCATGATTACTTAAAAACTATTTCAATCATTTTATTGCGGTTTTCACTTAAAGTTGAAGCGTTTCTTAAGGAACATTCTCATATACGAAGAATTTTTGTAGCTCAAGAACTTTCTGAGTTAGACTCAGATTTACGAGGGGTGGACTTAGGCGAGGCTAAAAATGAAATTTCAAGTTTGATTTAACAATTTGTCCAGACAATTTTAATGATAACTCAAGAAGTTATTGAGGGATTTTCATGTTTCTTTTAGGGAATTCTAGGGGATTTCCTGAGGATGAATTGATTGCGAAACACTCTTTTTTAGAAGCAAAATTCACTCATCTACAGCTGTTTCACTTGCGCTGTCTGATATTATTTCTATCCATGATAACTTAAAAACTATTCCAAGCATTTTACTGAGGTTTTCACTCAAAGTTGAAGCGATTCTTAAGGAACATTTTCATATACGAAGAATTTCTGTAGCTCAAGAACTTTCTGAGTTAAACCCAGATTTATGAGGGGTGGACCTAGTCGAGCCTAAAAATTAAATTGAAACAATTCGTATAGAAACACTTTTAAAGATACGTCAAAAATTACTGGGAATATTTTAATAACTTCTCTGCCATATTGTAAAGAAGTTCCTGATGATGGATTTGAGCTTTGAAACGTCTTGTTAGCTTCAAAATTCCTTGAGTTACACCATTTTTAGTTGAAAGTGTTCCTAATACATTTCTTGTAATATCTCAAAAAGTACTGGAGATATTCAAATAATTCCTTCAACATAATTTAAAGGGATGTCTGGTGTTGGTTTTCAGATACGAAACGATAATATTGAGAAAAGAAGCTAATTAAATATGAAGAAAAACATACAAATCAATAGTACCGTTAGCAGCGGTTCTAGGCAACCAAGATTATAATTTTTGGTTTGCATGTTGTATTTTCTTAATTATGTAAAAATCCAACGGGGTTAGATCTGGAGAACACGGAGGCCGATAAACTGATTTTTGCGTTTTTTTAGTAATCCACGTGTACCAAACATTGAATACCATGACCAACTGTCTCTCATATTCCCGAAAGAAGAGTGCGGCATCCTCAATTGGAACTCGGGCGGTTCGACTTTTCCGAAGTTCGTGCAACTGCTGCGATTTTCCCCTTTCACGTATCACGTCCTGCTCGGTCTTGTGTGCAGCGTGGGCGGTTTGACTGAATCCTTAGTAATGAAACTCCGTAAATTTCAATTACGTTCTGTTTAATAATATACGAGATTTTAGGTTAAAAAGTCCGGGGCCTCGTTATTTACATACTTAAAAGAAGAGGAAAAGTCTAAGGGGCTAAAAGAAATTAAACGGATATGCGAAACCGTTCATACAATTTTCGTTGATCATCAAAAGTGCGATCGGATTACTGTGCCGATGTTTAGGCGAGTAATTTATTGTCGATTTGTTTAAGTTTCGATCGAATAACGCCGATTTGTTCGTAGATTTTTGGATAAACTAATCGACTCTCAGTGTATTAGCGGCATCATTGAAGATACTGGCGACGACTTTACTAAAAGAATATTAAAACTTGTGCAGATGGAGATCGCTGGATGCAGGGATATTTACAAGTTAATGGACGGGATAAGCCTAATGTGCCAGTTTATACAGGTAAGATTTAGAGACATTTAAATTTTAGTGACAACAAATAGATGTGTCTGAGTGAATTTCAGGTAGAATATAGGAAGTTTAATGAAAAACTCGTATACAAACTTAAATAATGCCTTGTGTAAATGTAACCGTGAATCAGGTATAAATATTTTAACGCTGAGAGGGATTTGAGAATAAAAAATGTGCTCTGATAAAAAATTATTATTTCCTATCAAAAAAGACATTATTGATCAGGTATACTTAACATTCTGCTAGAAAAATCAATCTTTTCTTGCTGATTGTGTTTATATAGCATTTTCATCATCTTTATCGTGCTGTAGAGTCTACAGTAATTGTCATAAATTCATGAATATTCATAAATCACATAGTCAACAGTGTAGACTTGGCAGGGGATTATAAGTTGCCTCAGGCCGGTAATGGTTATATGAACTTGGTCTGACTGTTGATTATGAACATAATAAATTAGTAGAGGAGATTTTTTAGTTTATGAACGAATAGTTTGGGTAATTATTATATAGACATTATTGTATAGTAATTATTGTTGGGCATTATTGTATAGACCTTCCGACACTAAAATTCCATGGCAAAATTCTGCTTTTGGGGGACAAATTCTGTTCTATTGTACTTAAAAAGTTGGTTTAAAAACTGCCAATAAGAAAATCATGATTTATAATAATCTGGAAAGTTTCAAGGATCTATTTCGAAAAAAAATCAAAATTTTGGCCAATTTTGGGTTTTTTAAAGTGAGAAGTTCTGCTTTTGGGGGACAAATTCTGTTCTATTATACTTAGAGAGTTGATTTAAAAACTGCCAGTAAGGAAACCATGAATTATAATAATCTGGAAAGTTTCAAGGATCTATTTCAAAAAAAAGTGAAAATTTTGGCCAATTTTGGATTTTTGTAAGTGAAAAATTCTGCTTTTGGGGGACAAATTCTGTTCTATTATACTTAGAGAGTTGATTTAAAAACTGGCAATAAGGAAACCATGAACTATAATAATCTTAAAAGTTTCAAAGATGTACTCCAAAAAAAAGTGAAAATTTTGGCCAATTTTGGGTTTTTTTATGTAAAAAAATCTGCTTTTGGGGGACAAATTCTGTTCTATTGTACTTAGAAAGTTGATTTAAAAACTACCAGTAAGGAAACCATGAATTATAACAATCTGGAAAGTTTCAAAGATCTACTTCAGAAAAAAGTGAAAATTTTGGCCAATTTTGGGTTTTTTAAATTGAGAAGTTCTGCTTTTGGGGGACAAATCCTGTTCTCTTATACTTAGAGAGTTGATTTAAAAACTGCCAGTAAGGAAACCATGAATTATAATAATCTGGAAAGTTTCAAGGATCTATTCCAAAAAAAAGTGAAAATTTTGGCCAATTTTGGGTTTTTTTAAGTGAAAAATTCTGCTTTTGGGGGACAAATTCTGTTCTATTATACTTAGAGAGTTGATTTAAAAACTGGCAATAAGGAAACCATGAATTATAATAATCTTAAAAGTTTCAAAGATGTACTCCAAAAAAAAGTAAAAATTTTGGCCAATTTTGGGTTTTTTTATGTAAAAAAATCTGCTTTTGGGGGACAAATTTTGTTCTATTGTACTTAGAAAGTTGATTTAAAAACTACCAGTAAGGAAACCATAAACTATAATAATCTTAAAAGTTTCAAAGATGTACTCCAAAAAAAAGTGAAAATTTTGGCCAATTTTGGGTTTTTTTAAGTGAAAAATTCTGCTTTTGGGGGACAAATTCTGTTCTATTATACTTAGAGAGTTGATTTAAAAACTGCCAGTAAGGAAACCATGAATTATAATAATCTGGAAAGTTTCAAGGATCTATTCCAAAAAAAAGTGAAAATTTTGGCCAATTTTGGATTTTTGTAAGTGAAAAATTCTGCTTTTGGGGGACAAATTCTGTTCTATTATACTTAGAGAGTTGATTTAAAAACTGGCAATAAGGAAACCATGAACTATAATAATCTTAAAAGTTTCAAAGATGTACTCCAAAAAAAAGTGAAAATTTTGGCCAATTTTGGGTTTTTTTATGTAAAAAAATCTGCTTTTGGGGGACAAATTCTGTTCTATTGTACTTAGAAAGTTGATTTAAAAACTACCAGTAAGGAAACCATGAATTATAACAATCTGGAAAGTTTCAAAGATCTACTTCAGAAAAAAGTGAAAATTTTGGCCAATTTTGGGTTTTTTTAAGTGAAAAATTCTGCTTTTGGGGGACAAATTCTGTTCTATTATACTTAGAGAGTTGATTTAAAAACTGCCAGTAAGGAAACCATGAATTATAATAATCTGGAAAGTTTCTAGGATCTATTCCAAAAAAAAGTGAAAATTTTGGCCAATTTTGGATTTTTGTAAGTGAAAAATTCTGCTTTTGGGGGACAAATTCTGTTCTATTATACTTAGAGAGTTGATTTAAAAACTGGCAATAAGGAAACTATGAACTATAATAATCTTAAAAGTTTCAAAGATGTACTCCAAAAAAAAGTGAAAATTTTGGCCAATTTTGGGTTTTTTTCATGAAAAAAATTCTGCTTTTGGGGGACAAATTCTGTTCTATTGTACTTAGAGAGTTGATTTAAAAACTACCAATAAGGAAATCATGATTTATAATAATCTGGAAAGTTTCAAGGACATACTCCAAAAAAAAGTGAAAATTTTAGCCAATTTTGGATTTTTTCATGCAAAAAATGTTGCTTTAGGGGGACAAATTCTGTTCTATTACACTTAACGAGCTGGTTTGAAAAGTACCATTAAGGAAATCATAAATTATAATAATAATATGAAAGTTTTAAGAATCTACTTAAAAAAGTGAAAATTTTGTGCAATTTTGGTGTTTTTCGTGTAAAAAACTAAACTGAACTAAATTAAACTGTAGTTTGGAAACTTTAAGAGGTACGACTTTTCTAGTGGTGCCAAACGATTCAGAGGGCTCCAAACATTCTAAAAGCGCTAAAGAACAATTTTGAAAATCATTAGTTTTTTCAGGAAAAAATTCCAAAGTTGACCATTTCGGACTGTAAAAAAAATATGCAACATTTAATTAGAAACTTTGAAAATCTGTAGCATAAAAACTATAAGAGGTACGACTTTTACAATAGCACCGAACGATTCAAAAGGTTCCAAATATTTCAAAGATAGCATTTATCTCTTTTAAAGTTAAAACGTTTAATTGGCATAGCATAGAGGTATCAAAGTTGGTACTAGTCCTAATATACAGGATGAGTCATTAATATTGCACGAAAATTTACGGGCGTATTCCTTGGGTCAAAATATTGAAAAAACTCCCTTTAAACGTATGTCCGGAAAATGCTTCCCTGCGAAGATACAGGGCGTAGAATTTTTAATTGATTTTTTAATAATTGGTGTTCTGAGGCGCTAATTTTTTTTTTTTTTAAATATTTTTGATGTCACCAATAGAGGGCGCCGGGTATTACATTTTCAGTTTTTAAATACAACAATGAAAACAACCATTTTATTTATTCAATTTAATTCTTGGGGAAGAGCAAAGAAAAGCAACCACCTACCCTACAATCGCCTTTTAATCTGTGTTTCGCATTGTTGCGCAATTTGCCACTATCCTATTTCTTAACTCTTTAACGTTTTCATTGGGAGTAGTATAAAATAATTGATTTAGGCAACCCCAGAGGAAGAAGTCTAATGGGTTTAAATCGGGATATCGCGGAGGCCACGGTTGCGTTGGAGCACTATTTGTAATAGTGCAGGCAGTTCCTTCTCGAGAAAATGTCGTTCTCCAGTTAATAATTCTGACAAAAAAAAAATTGACCAATCAAGTACTCTAATAATTCCCATCCATACATTAATCGAAAATTGTTGCTGGTGCAGACTTTTAGTAATTCAATCTGGATTTTCGTATGCCGATTTGTGAATATTGTGAAAATTCGTGATTGCGTTTTTTGAGCGTATTGCTTTATCTGTGATAAGTATTCTTACCACAAACTGAGGATTATCTCCTATTGAGTTTTTGAGGAAAATCACTTGGTAAGAGTGATTGTACTCGCTGTAAATGGTATGCATATAAGAAAAGTGCAACAATATCAATAACAAAAACTTGAAGCTAGAGTCTATTCCAATTTTGACCAACAATCCACGACTATTGCATTCTTTGTGACGTACAAGCGATGCATAGATACGTTTTTCTTTGACAACAAAAATTATACGCGTTCAAGGTTCCCATGTTTCTTTGAAGTTTCCTTTTTATTTTATTATTTTCGCCCTTTTACAAGCATTTTCGGGCATAGGTTTATAGGAAGTTTTTCCAGTGTTTCCACCCAAGGAAGGAATACGCCCTTAAATTTCCGTGACTCACCCTAAAAGACGAATGTTCCTTCCAGGTTCCAGGCGAAGTGAGTCAGACCGCCTTGGTGCAATTGAGCATCCTGCTCTGCCATAGGCAGACTTACGTGAGGCGTTCGACCGCATCCCGGCTGTACGAGTCCCTGTTGGTTAACGGCGATTGTAGCGGGATTCCGACAGATAATCTTGACGAAATCATGCAGATATTGAGCGATACTAATTGGGAATGCGCGGTCGAGGAAGTACGACCCGTCAGGAACAAACTGTGCCAGTTGATGGGGGTCAGAGTTCCGACGCAAGTTAAAAAGAAAACATAAGATGATAAGAGTTTTTTTTTGCTGTATCACCCGTATGTTTGACTGGCTGCAAGTTTATTTGATTAAAAAAAAAACTAATATTGTGATATTGAGCTAATCAGTTAATATGGTCTAGTCGTAAGAGTTCAAAAAAGGTCCAAAATAGATAGGAAATGCTTCTTTACAAGGTTATAGGAAGTCTAAACTCTATATTCAAAAACATACTTGGCACATTTGGATTTAAAAAAATTAAAATGACTATTATTTTATGTTAAGAAACGGCTCCTTTATTTAAAAGGAGTGTCTTTAACCCTAATAACAAGAATGTCTTCATAAATTTCCTCTTTTTTAAGGTATGCAATAAGAATATTAGACAATTTTTAGGCCTAACTTGGGAACCACTTAAAATATTTTCATAATTCTTTTACTCTATTACAGCGGGGTTCCTGAGGATGGATTTGAGGGTAAAAACCTGTTTCTAGGTTAATAATTTTGGGAATGAGAGCAGTTTTGGTTGGACCACTTTTTTTTTTAGTAAACATTCACTTTTCTTGCGGATATTTCAGCAAATAATTTTCATTATTGGTCATAACTTGGAAACTAGTTAAGATATTCACATAATTTTTTTACATCATTATAGTAAGATTCCTGAGGATGGATTTGAGGGTAAAAACGTCATTCTAGGTTAATAATTCTGATAGTTACAGCAATTTTGATTGGACCGCTTTTTTTTTAGTAAATGTTCACTTTTCTTGCGGATATTTCAGCAAATAATTTACATTTTTGGTCATAACTTGGAAACTACTGAAGATATTCTCATAATTCTTTTACATCATTATAGCGGGATCCCTGAGGATGGATTTGAGGGTAAAAACGTGGTTCTAGGTTAATAATTTTTATAGTTACAGCAGTTTTGGTTGGACTACTATTTTTTTTTAGTAAACGTTCACTTTTCTTGTGAGTATTTCAGCAAATAATTGAAGTATTTTTACAAGTGTCTTTGGGAAAGAAAATACATTTCTTACTGAATAATTTTATATATGCACGATGCATGTACCTCAAAAACTTTTTGAGTTTGAGGGAATTTCGTCCATCAAGGTTCCAGAGTCACCGGATTTAAAATCATATTGCAATTACAAGATTTGTATCCAATGAGTCGACATTTTTGGTCATACCTTGGAAACTACTTAAGATATTCTCATAATTCTTTTACATCATTATAATGGGATCCCTGAGGATGGATTTGAGGGTAAAGGAGCAGTTTTGGTTGGACCGCTGTTTTTTTAGTAAACGTTCACTTTTCTTGCGAATATTTCAGCAAATAATTGAAATATTTTTGCAAAGGTCTTAAGGGCAGAAAGTGCATTCCTTACTGAATAATTTCATATACAAACGATTCGTGTATCTCAAAAACCCTTTGAGTTAGAGGGATTTTTGTCCATCAAGGTTCCAGAGTCACCGAATTTAAAATTATTAACAGACATTTTTGGTCATACCTTTGAAACTACTTAAGATATTCACATGATTTTTTTACATCATTATAGTGAGATTCCTGAGGATGGATTTGAGGGTAAAAACGTGGTTTTAGGTTTATAACTCTTATAATTAGAGCAGTTTTGGTTGGACCACTGTTTTTTTTAGTAAACGTTCACTTTTCTTGTGGATATTTCAGCAAATAATTAAAAGTTTTTTACAAAGGTCTTAAACCAAGAAAGTACATTTCTTACTGAATAATCTCATATACAAACGATTCGTGTACCTCTAAAACCCTTTGAGTTAGAGGGATTTTTGTCCATAAAGGTTCCAGAGTCAGTGAATTTAAAATTATTTACAGACATTTTTGGTCATAACTTGGAAATTACTTAAGATATTCACATAATTTTTTTACATCAAGATACTGGGATCCCTGAGGATGGATTTGAGGGTAAAAACGTGGTTTTAGGTTTATAACTCTTATAATTAGAGCAGTTTTGGTTGGACCACTGTTTTTTTTAGTAAACGTTCACTTTTCTTGTGGATATTTCAGCAAATAATTAAAAGTTTTTTACAAAGGTCTTAAACCAAGAAAGTACATTTCTTACTGAATAATTTGATAAATGCACGATGCATGTACCTCAAAAACTCTTTGAGTTAGAGGGATTTTTGTCCTCACCGAATTTAAAAATCATATTGCAATTACAAGATTTGTATCCATTAATCGACATTTTTGGTCATAGCTTGGAAACTACTTAAGATATTCACATAATTTTTTTACATCATTATAGTGGGAGTCCTGAGGATGGATTTGGGGGTAAAAACGTGGTTCTAGGTTAATAAATCTTATAGTTAGAGCAGTTTTGGTTGGACCCCCTTTTTTTTTGAGCAAATGTTCACCTTTCTTGAAGATATTTCAGCAAATAATTGAAGTATTTTTACAAAGGTCTTCAAGAAAGAAAGTGCATTACTTACTGAATAATCTCATATACAAACGATTCGTGTACCTCTAAAACCCTTTGAGTTAGAGGGATTTTTGTCCATAAAGGTTCCAGAGTCAGTGAATTTAAAATTATTTACAGACATTTTTGGTCATAACTTGGAAATTACTTAAGATATTCACATAATTTTTTTACATCAAGATACTGGGATCCCTGAGGATGGATTTGAGGGTAAAAACGTGGTTCTAGGTTAATAAATCTTATAGTTAGAGCAGTTTTGGTTGGACCCCCTTTTTTTTAGCAAATGTTCACTTTTCTTGAAGATATTTCAGCAAATAATTTTCATTTTTATGTCATAACTTGGAAACTACTGAAGATATTCTCATAATTCTTTTACATCATCATAGCGGGATCCCTGAGGATGGATTTGAGGGTAAAAACGTGGTTCTAGGTTAATAATTCTTATAATTAGAGCAGTTTTGGTTGGACCACTTTTTTTAGTAAACGTCCACTTTTCTTGCGGATATTACAGCAAATAATTGATGTATTTTTACAAAGGTCTTTGGGAAAGAAAGTGCATTTCTTATTGAATAATTCTATATATGCACGATGCATGTATGCATGTATGTACCTCAAAAACTCTTTGAGTTACAGGGATTTTTGTCCTCACCGAATTTAAAAATCATATTGCAATTACAAGATTTGTATCCATTAATCGACATTTTTAGTCATAGCTTGGAAACGACTTAAGATATTCACATAATTTTTTTACATCATTATAGTGGGATTCCTGAGGATGGATTTGAGGGTAAAAACGTGGTTCTGGGTTTATAATTCTTATAGTTAGAGCAGTTTTGGTTGGACTATTATTTTTTTTAGTAAACGTTCACTTTTCTTGCGGATATTTCAGCAAATAATTAAAGTATTTCTACAAAGGTCTTAAAGGAAGAAAGTGCATTTCTTATTGAATAATTTCATATACAAACGATTCGTGTACCTCAAAAACTCTGAGTTACAGGGATTTTTGTCCTCACCGAATTTAAAAATCATATTGCAATTACAAGATTTGTATCCATTAATCGACATTTTTGTTCATAACTTGGAAACTACTTAAGATATTCACATAATTTTTTTACATCATTATAGTGGAATTCCTGAGGATGGATTTGAGGGTAAAAACGTGGTTCTAGGTTAATAATTCTTATAGTTAGAGCAGTTTTGGTTGGACCACTGTTATTTTTTAGTAAATGTTCACTTTTCTTGCGGATATTTCAGCAAATAATTGAAATATTTTTATAAGGGTAACTAAAAAAAGTGGTCCAACCAAAACTGCTCAACTACCAGAATTATTAACCTAAAATTACCTTTTTAACCTTCGATCAATCCTCAAGAATCTCACTATAATGATGTAAAGCAATTATGAGAATATCTCAAGTAGTTTCCAAGTTCTACCCAAAAATGTCGGATAATGAACAAAAATCTTGTAATTACAAGATGGTTCTAAAAACTTCAAATTCGGTGGCTTTGGGACTTTGATGGACAAACTTCCTTCTCACTCAAAGGGTTTTTGAGGTACAAGAATCGTACATATATGAAATTATTCAGTAATAAATGGCCCTTCTTCCCCCAAGGTCCTTTTAAACATTATTCAATTATTTGCTGAAATATCTTCAAGGAAAGGGAATATTTACTTTAAAATAATGGTCCAAGCAAAACTGCCCTGACCATTTAAATTATTACCCTAGAATCACGTTTTTACCCTCAAATCCATCCTCAGGAAGTCCTCTATAATAGACCAAAAGGATTCTGAAAATACTTTGAGTGGTTCCGAAGATATGACTGCTGAACAAAAATGTCAGTGTTTTGCAATTTTTTACGAACATATCCATTTTGGAACTTTTTTAACTTATTGACTAGACGAACAGTTTTGAATAACTACTTTAGTATTTCATTAGATTCCGCTAATAAAGAGCCTTATTTAATTGGAACTCTTTAGACCCTGGAAATCATTTCGAAGGAGTTTTTATTAGAAAATTGCAATGAAAAATTTAATCCAACAGTGGGTAAGTACCTGGTAAGTACTAGCACTAATATCGAGTCTAAAATGCGTGATTACACAAATATAGCATCTTTGCGATCATTTTAATTTTAAATTGGCATCCATTGGTCCCTACTTGTTAAAACTCATTAAACGACCTAATGAGTTTTAAATGAAGTGGAATGTCCATGGTACACATTGACACTACCGGTACAAGGAACTTAAGATACTTAATACCTCAGAGAAAAATTACAGTTGGTTATACTTGTACCTAGATACTCAAAAATAATTTCATACCTATCTCCTTGTTATTCAATACAATATACTTCCAGTTAACTAATTATTTAAATAATTAATCATACATTAAAATTTGCAATCAATTTCTCCCTTGGATTACTATTCGGCTTGTTGCATCTATTAGAAAAAGGGCATAACATTCAATGCAAATAATAACACACTATTAAATAGGTTGAGGGAATATACAAATATGTCATTAAGTCTAATAGTAAAAAGGGCTAGAATTGGTTTCTATACATAGCACTATAAAAGTCCAAACCCTAGTAATAAAGGCATAAAAACTATAATGAAACTGAAATTTCTGTGGAATAATTAAGGTACCAGCAAATTGAAGAGTATGTACAGAGCAAAGATTAAATAATTCTAGAGTTAACAGATTTTGTATTAGAGAGTTTCAGCGCTGAATATAAGGACTCGTCAGGGGCTTTTGATACTCTAGGACATAGCATCATTCTACTAAAAAGCAAATAGTCTAATCTACTTAAAGGCAATTTGTAAAAATGAATATTTCGTTTAGTCAATTTTAAATGATGTTTTTTGGTTTGATTGCCTGGAAAATTTAATTTATATTTAATGTCTCAGAAGTATTTGATAACTCTGTAACTAGCTCAGTATCTTGGGGGTGATTGCTCAAAGACAATATACTGGAAATAAATCAATAATTTCCCAATTCTGACTAGTAGCACCCAAGATATTCGCTTGTCAACAAGAGACAAAGTCTTTTGTACCTTACAGGCACTCCTGGAACAAGAATTTCATTATCTCGACTTTTTGTGAATGGATTTTAGTCACTTCTTTAATAAACTACTAAAAAGTCTCCAGACTAGTCATTAAATCAATAATTTCTAAATTTCGACTACTAGAACCCAAGATATTTACTTGACAATATTCAAATTCAAATTCAAAAACTTTTTATTTATCCCAAAATAAATTACACTTCATTTTTAAATATAACAATAATCTCGGTTGATGATAAATAAAGGACTACCCTGCGATTAATAAACCGATTCACAAGTCTGGAACTTATTTTCAGAAATGTGTAGAGCGCCCCAAAAACCAAAACCTAAAGGAAAAAAAAATCACTATTTATACTTAACAATAAAGTTAATAATTTTCAGTTTATGACAATAATTTTGGTATCCGGTCAAGCACAAGAACCCCCCATAGGTCACTAGGAGAATAGCACTAATAATTCATTATTATTTATAAATTGGACTGACAGAGAACGCACAGATCTAGCCACAAATAGTCAGATAATTTCAACATTTTCTCACATTATCATTAAATTGTACGTTGCTCTTGCAAAAGTTTATTTTTAATGTGTTTTGAAAATGTAGATATTGCTAAAGTTTTTTTTTCAATTGGAATATTGTTCCATATTTGAGGTGCAACAAAAGCAAAGGATTTTTGGAAATTTGCAGAACGGTGTTGCGGTACAAGAAAATTGCCAGTATAGCGAGTTTGGTGATCTACAATCTATTTTGATTGTTTATTTATGTACTGTGAAGTGTGTGGATGGCTTTTAAAGGCCTGATGATGCTCTAACTAGAGCGAAACACGTGTAGCCCGTTTAATTACATGTTGTGAGACCGTGACTTTGTGTTTTTATTTGTTTTTCGTTAATTTTGTATGTTGGTCTCTTAGAGAAGAATGGATGAGATTTAAAAAAAAAAATAAAAGACAAAGTCTTTTGTTCCTTACAGGCACTCCTGGAACAAGAATTTCATTATCTTGACTTTTTGTGAATGGATTTTTGTAATTTTTTCAAAAAAGACTAAAAAAGTCTTCAGACTAGTCTATAAATCAATAATTTCAATATTTCGACTACTAGAACCCAAGATATTCACTTGCCAATAAGAGACAAAGTCTTTTGTTTTTTACAGGCACTCCTGGACTAAGAATTCCATTAACTTGACTTTTTGTGAATGGATTTTAGTCATTTTTTCAAAAAAGACTAAAAAGGTCCTCAGACTAGTCATTAATTCAATAATTTCAATATTTTGACTACCAGAACCCAAGATATTCACTTGCCAATAAGAGACAAAGTCTTTTGTTCCTTACAAGTACTCCTGAAACGAGAATTCCATTATCTTGACTTTTTGTGAATGGATTTTACTCATTTTTTCAAAAAAGAATAAGAAAGTCTTCAGCCTAGTCCATAAATCAATAATTTCCGAATTCTGACTAGTAGAATCCAAGATATTCACTTACCAATAAGAGACAAATTATTTTGTTCCTTACAGGCACTCCTGGAACAAGAATTCCATTATCTTGACTTTTTGTGAATGGATTTTAGTCATTTTTTCAAAAAAGACTAAGAAGGTCTTCAGACTAGTCCATTAATCAATAATTTCCGAATTCTGACTAGTAGAACCCAGGTTATTCACTTGCCAATAAGAGACAAAGTCTTTTGTTCCTTACAAGTACTCCTGGAACAAGAATTCTATTATCTTGACTTTTTTTGAATGCATTTTAGTTATTTCCTTAAAAAATTACTAAAAAGTCTTTAGACTAGTCTATAAATCAATAATTTCTAAATTTTGACTACCAGAACCCAAGATATTCACTTGCCAATAAGAGACAAATTATTTTCTTCCATACAGGTACTCCTGGAACAAGAATTCCTTTATCTTGACTTTTTGTGAATGGATTTTAGTAATTTTTTCAAAAAAGACTAAAAAAGTCCTCAGACTAGTCTATAAATCAATAATTTCAAAATTTTGACTACCAGAACCCAAGATATTTACTTGCCAATAAGAGACAAGTGATTTTGTTCCTTACAGGCACTCCTGGACTAAGAATTCCATTAACTTGACTTTTTGCGAATGGATTTTAGTCGTTTTTTCAAAAAAGTCTTCAGGCTAGTCCATAAATCAATCAATCGCTTTATTATCAAAAAATTTTACAATTTGTAGACAAAGCTGATAACTAAAGTAAACATAAAAACAAACAAAAAGAAAATAAAACTAGTAAAACAAATATACAAACTTATATAAATCAAAAATTGTATGTGGTCAAAAGTATGAATAAATAAACAGAACACAATTAAAAATTAAAAAATATACAAATGCATGTATACAATGTCAAAAAAAGAAAAAAGAAAAATATATACAAATATACAAAAGTGTTCATTGAATAATTCAATAATCATATATTGAATAGTTCAATAATTTTTAAATATTGATTAATGGAACTCAAGATATTAACTTGCCAAAGTCTGTTGCTTCTTACAGACACCCCTAGAACAAGAATTCCATTATCTTGACTTTTTTTGAATGCATTTTAGTCATTTTTCAAAAAAGACTAAAAAAGTCTTGAGACTAGTCATTAAATCAATAATTTCTAAATTTCGACTACTAGAACCCAAAATATTCACTTGCCAATAAGAGACAAAGTATTTTGTTCCTTACCGGCACTCCTGGAATAAGAATTCCATTAACTTGACTTTTTGTGAATGGATTTTAGTCAATTTTTTAAAAAAGACTAAAAAAGTCTTCAGATTAGTTTATAAATCAATAATTTAAATATTTTGACTACTAGAACCAAAGATATTCACTTGCCAATAAGAGACAAAGTCTTTTGTTTTTTACAGGCACTCCTGGAACGAGAATTTTATTATCTTGACTTTTTGTGAATGGATTTTAGTCAATTTAAAAAAAAAACATAAAAAAGTCTTCAGACTAGTCCATAAATCAATAGTTTCTAAATTTTGACCACTAGAACCCAAAATATTTACTTGCCAATAAGAGACAAAGTCTTTTGTTCCTTACAGGAACTCGTGGACTAAGAATTCCATTATCTTGACTTTTTGTGAATGGATTTTAGTCATTTTTTCAAAAAAGACTAATAAAGTCCTCAGACTAGTCTATAAATCAATAATTTCAATATTTTGACTACTAGAACCCAAGATATTCACTTGCCAATAACAGATAAAAATTCTTGTTCCTTACAGCCACTCCTGGACTAAGAATTCCATTAACTTGACTTTTTGCGAATGGATTTTAGTCGTTTTTTCAAAAAAGTCTTCAGGCTAGTCCATAAATCAATCAATCGCTTTATTGTCAAAAAATTTTACAATTTGTAGACGAAGTTGATAACTAAAGTAAACATAAAAACAAACAAAACACACAAAAATAAAATAAAACTAGTAAAACAAATATACAAACTGTGGTCAAAAGTATGAATAAATAAATAGAACACAATTAAATATTTAAAAATATACAAATGCATGTAAACAATGTCAAAAAAAGGAAAACCTAAGAAAGCAAAAAAAGTATATATATAAAAATATACAAAAGTGTTCATTGAAAAATTCAATAATCATATATTGAATAGTTCAATAATTTTTAAATATCGACTAATAGAACTCAAGATATTCACTTGCCAAAGTCTTTTGTTGCTTACAGGCACTCTTGAAACGAGAATTCCATTATGTTGAGTTTTTGTGAATGGATTTTAGTCATTTTTTCAAAAAGGAGTGTTCAGACTAGTCCACAAATCAATAATTTTTAAATTTTGACTTCTAGAACCCAAGATATTGACTTGGTAATAAGAGACAAAGTCTTTTGTTCCTCACAGGCCCTCCTGAAATTAAAAATCCACTATCTTGACTTTTTGTGAATGGATTTTAGTAATTTTATTAAAAAAAGACTAAAAAAGTCTTGAGACTAGTCATTAAATTAATCATTTTAAAATTTCGACTACTAGAACCCAAAATATTCACTTGCCAATAAGAGACAAAGACTTTTGTTCCTTACAGGCACTCCTGGAATAAGAATTCCATTATCTTGACTTTTTGTGAATGGATTTTAGTCATTTCTTCAAAAAGTTACTAAAAATCTTCAGACTAGTCCCTAAATCAATAATTTTCAAATTTGGACCAATAGAACCCAAGATATTCACTTGCCAATAAGAGACAAATTATTTTGCTCCTTACAGGCACTCCTGGACTAAAAATTCCATTATTTTGACTTGTAGTGAACGGATTTTAGTGATTTTTTCAAAAAACAGTAAAAAAGCCTTCAGACTAGTCCCTAAATCAATAATTTTCAAATTTGGACTAACAGAACCCAAGATATTCACTTGCCAATAAGAGACAAATTATTTTCTTCCATACAGGTACTCCTGGAACAAGAATTCCTTTATCTTCACTTTTTGTGAATGGATTTTAGTCATTTTTTCAAAAAACACTAAAGGAATAAATAAAAAAAACAAAAAAAAAATAAAAAAACTCCATAAATCACTAGTTTCTAAATTTCGACTACTAGAACCCAAGATATTCACTTGTCAATAAGTGACAAAGTCTTTTGTTCCTCACAGGCACTCCTGGAACAACAAATCCATTATCTTGACTTTTTGTGAATGGATTTTAGTCATTTCTTTAAAAATGACTAAAAAGTCTTCAGACTAGTCATTAAATCAATAATTTCTAAATTTTGACTACTAGAATCGAAGTTATTCACTTGATAATAAGAGACAAAGTCTTTTGTTCCTTACAGACACTCTTGGAACTAGAATTCCATTATCTTGACTTTTTGTGAATGGATTTTTGTAGTTTTTTCAAAAAATACTAAAAAAGTCTTCAGACTAGTCCATTAATCAATAATTTTTAAATTTCGACTACTAGAACCCAAGATATTCACTTGCCAATAAGAGACAAAGTCTTTTGTTCCTCACAGGCACTCCTGGGACAAGAATTCCATTATCTTGACTTTTTGTGAATGCATTTTACTCATTTCCTTATAAAAATTACTAAAAAGTCTTTAGACTAGTCTATAAATCAATAATTTCAAAATTTTGACTCCCAGAACCCAAGATATTCACTTGGCAGTAAGAGACAAAGTCTTTTGTACCTTACATGCACTCCTGGAACAAAAAATCCATTATCTTGACTTTTTGTGAATGGATTTTAGTCAATTTAAAAAAAAAACTAAAAGAATCATCAGACTTGTCTATAAACCAATAATTTCAACATTTTGACCGCTAGAACCCAAGATATTCACTTGCCAATAACAGACAGTCTGTTGCTTCTTACAGACATCCCTAGAACAAGAATTCCATTATCTTGACTTTTTTTGAATAGATTTTAGTCATTTTTTCAAAAAAAAAAACTTAAAGAATCAAAACATTCTACCATACATTGCTTCATTTTTTTGACGTGTTGTACCAGCTACAATCTTCTTGATACCAATTAATTCTGGAGGTATATAGAATCCTTACGGACCTACCAAGCAACAAATTTTCACCTGGATTTCATTAAATTCCTGTTATAATAATTTTATGTGTAAACCATCAGCTTGTATTATCAATGAATGCCACAATTCAGACAAATTAAACCTACTGTATCGTCGGTATCAAAAGTCTTTGAGAGATCTAAGTATACATCCCAATTATAAACTTTCTTTAGACTAAATCTATCCACTGAGCTTGCAATATTTAAAAAAGACTTTCTTGTGTAGTAAGTGGATAACAACAATGTAGTTGCGCAGGCATTTATAATGATCTGATCAAGGCTTTCGACTATTGGTTTGGTTGTCAATGAAAGGCTATTATTATTATTATTTTAATTAAACCATTCAATTTTTACCTGTCTTTACTTACCTTATTTAAATTAGGAACTCAGGAACAATAATGGGTTTCCCAATAAAACAACCTTTTAAAAAAACATTGTATTTATAATCACAAGATGTATATCAAATTAAAATTATTATCGAGATTTACATGGTTCTCCTATATGAAGGATTAAGAAAAAAACAGAGATTGGACTGCTGGTTTCTCCTTAAATCCTTCCAATAATTTGTCCATTTAACAGCCTCGAAATCAAAATATGATATATTCAAATACAAACATCCGTCCTATCGTAAGAAATATAAATAAAGTTATGAAAAAAATATATATAGTTGAACAACCCGTCTATTGCTTATTAAGTATGTACAAGTATACAGAAATTTCAACAAGTGGAAACCTGAAAAAGTTGTGAGGTATGTGTAAACGTGAGGCATCAAAATTGATGCTTGGGTAACAGATAATATACTGCAGAGCGTCTGGATTATATGGTAATAAATTATCAGTAACAATAGGAACAACTAACTTGTGCCATAACTATTTTATATTAAAAAGGGAGAATTAAATCACAATGGAATCATTTCTATCACATTGCGCATATAACAACTGAGAAGCAGCATGTGTTTAGTCCAATAATTGCCATGAATAGCCACTATTAATGTACTAAATTTTTTATTTCAAAAGATCATCCCTCACTTTTGAGATTAAAATAAACAGTTTAACTGATACCTTGTGCAGCTGCACATATTTAATAAAGATAATAAATATTCATAGTTTTTTTTATAATAAATAGTCTGATGTTCATAGTGTCTTGGCAGTTTTAGTATGCAGGAAAATCAGATTACAACAGGTAGCAGAATGTGCACAAACATACCCACTTAATTTTTAAGGTATTACATTCTTCTGGGAATTATTGATGCCAGACTAGTTAAAAGGTTTTTTTTTAAATATTTTAGCATTGAAAACTATGAATGGAGATGTTATTGAAACATTCAGAGGTAAGGAAACGATTCAATTAAATTCTATACGGTGTGTGTTTATATCCATTGTACAATTTGAGTACTACCTACATACTACGATAATTATATAATGTAATTATAATTGATACTGGGCAAGTGAAAAAATTTACTTTGGACATTTACTGTTTAACATTTAAGAAAATGAATTAACACAATTATTAAATTTACATTGAAGAAGAGAGACTTGTTGAAAGAATTAATTCTCTAAGTTGGCAAACGTTTACAGTTAAATAACTAAATCCTCGATAACGTAGGAGTAGTAGTAGTTAAATTTAGGTAATAAAATATCATTACTGATTCGATAAATATCGATCTGATTTTCAATTGTCTTGGACTTTGGAATCCGTTCGAAGGTCCGATGGAGAACTGAACGGTGCGCGCACCTGGCCATGTTTGTCTTAAAATATGTGAATTTTAATCTAGAGTGCCATGACTGTGTAATAACGATCCGGTAGGCTTGGAAAAATTTATTGGACAGTCACAGGCAGTTGAGTTAATTCAGAATTATTCTTCTTCTTTAATGACGTCAAATGCCTGTAAGAAGTTATTGAATTCTTCCTCGGGTAGACAACTACTTTACTAAATCCCTCATTTTTTCCTTTAATATCATCAAGTGCTTGGAATAAATTAATAAATTTTCCTTTTACAAACATTTGAAGAATTGCTAGAGCACAGAGTCGTTTTAATTTTTCTAAGGCTTAACAATTTTAAACAAATTCGCAGATTTTTCACTTTCTAAGACTCTGGAACCTATTCGAAGGTCCGATGGAGAACTGAACGGTGCACACCAGGCCATGTTCGTCTTAAAATAGAGTGCCATGACTGTGTAACAACGATCCAGTAGGTTTGGAAAAATTTATTGGACAGTCACAGGCAGTTGATTTATTCTTTAATTGACATATAACGTCAAATGCCTGTAAGAAGTTATTGAATTCTTATTGGACAGACAGTTGCTTTACTAAACCCCCCACTTCTTCCTCAAAATCATCGAGTGCTTGGAAGAAATTATTAAATTTTCCTTTCACAAACAGTTGAATTGCTAGAGCACAGAGCTTAACAATTTTAAACAAATTTGCAAACTTTTGACTGTCTTAGACTTTGGAATCCGTTCGAAGGTCCGATGGAGAACTGAACGGTGCACACACCTGGCCAGGTTTGTTTTAAAATATGTGAATTTCAATCTAGCGTAACAACGATCCAGTAGGCTTGAAAAAATTTATTGGACAGTCAGTTGAGTTAATTCAGAATTCTTCTTCATTAATGACGTCAAATGCCTGGCAGAGTATGTAGGACATATTCTCTTTTATCTTTTTAATTTTTCACTTACTAGAACTAAAACTAGAACTAAATGAATAAAAAGTGTTTCTTAGCATACCTGAATCTGCATACGAGGCCCATTAATACTTACTTAGAATGTGGTAAAAGAGGCCACTAATAATATAACGAAAAACTGTGAAATAAAACTGATTGTCTATGAAAATAGCAGAACCTTGACTGATCCCACCTTGATTGCTAATGAACTTAATAATTATTTTAGTAAAATAGGGCAAAGATTGGCAAGTAAAATAAAAAAGTGAACACCAAATTATATAGAAAGAACTAAGAGTAACTTAAATTTCTTTTACAGAAAATAAATTAAGAGCTTAAAAAACAATAGACATAATCACAGACACCTATTAAAACCTCTGTTGCATATTGTCTACTGCATTTGCAAGTGTGCTTAATAAGACAAATATAGTGGCTATTCTTAAACAAGGAAATATAGAATTAACCACAAATTATAGACCCAAACTGGTTAAAAAGTGCGTTACAGTATATCATACAAAGTAAAAACACCAATTTGCTTTAAGAACGAATACTTGTACTGGAAATGCCTGGTAACAAAAGGCCTTGTAGGTAACTTGGATAAGGGTAAGAGGACCTTGGGAATATTTTTGGATTTAGCCAAGGCTTTTGGCCCCATGGCGCATCATATTCTATTAGAGGCTGGACGAAATGGGTATTAGGGGAATTGGAAATAGTCTCATAAAATCATTTTTACCTAAAAGATCACAAAAAGTTAAAGTTAAAAATTGTTTAAGTAATTCAGTCTGTGTTGAATATGGTGTGCCACAGGATACTGTGCTTGGTCCCTTTTAATGTTTATATTACTGGCATACCTTCGATTTGTTGAAAACAAGGGAGACAACTATTAAAAACAAATTTAACAGTCATTAAATATTGACCAGACAAAATCTATTAAACCCTATAAAACTGAACCAAAACTAGTTTTCAAAAATTGAAAAATTATTTACTTAGACCCACTATACAGGGTTGGACTTTTCGTATGTTATAGTCAAAGGTTGAAGCTAACTATTCTCTTACTACACATTTTTCCATAAATGTACAGGGTGTCTCGGAAAATCCAGTCAAAATTTATTAAACCCTAGAGGACTGAACCAAAACTAGTTTTCAAAAATTGAAAAATTATTTTCTTAGACCCACTATACAGGGTTGGACTTTTCGTATGTTATAGTCAAAGGTTGAAGCTAACTATTCTCTTACTATACATTTTTCTATAACTGTACAGGGTGTCTCAAAAATTGGAGCCAAAATCTATTAAACCCTATAGGACTGAACCAAAACTAGGTTTCAAAAATTGAAAAATTATTTTCTTAGACCCACTGTACAGGGTTGGACTTTTGGTATGTTATAGTCAAAGGTTGAAGCTAATTATTCTCTTACTATACATTTTGCCATAAATGTACAGGGTGTCTCGGAAAATCCAGTCAAAATTTATTAAACCCTATAGGACTGAACCAAAACTAGTTTTCAAAAATTGAAAAATTATTTTCTTAGACCCACTATACAGGGTTGGACTTTTGGTATGTTATAGCCAAAGGTTGAAGCTAATTATTCTCTTACTATACATTTTTCCATAAATGTACAGGGTGTTTCGGAAAATCCAGTCAAAATTTATTAAACCCTATAGGACTGAACCAAAACTAGTTTTCAAAAATTGAAAAATTATTTTCTTAGACCCACTGTACAGGGTTGGACTTTTGGTATGTTATAGCCAAAGGTTGAAGCTAATTATTCTCTTACTATACATTTTTCCATAAATGTACAGGGTGTCTCGGAAAATCCAGTCAAAATTTATTAAACCCTATAGGACTGAACCAAAACTAGTTTTCAAAAATTGAAAAATTATTTTCTTAGACCCACTATACAGGGTTGGACTTTTGGTATGTTATAGTCAAAGGTTGAAGCTAATTATTCTCTTACTACACATTTTTCTATAACTGTTCAGGGTGTCTCAAAAATTGGAGCCAAAATCTATTAAACCCTATAGGACTGAACCAAAACTAGTTTTCAAAAATTGAAAAATTATTTTCTTAGACCCACTATACAGGGTTGGACTTTTCATATGTTATAGCCAAAGGTTGAAGCTAATTATTCTCTTACTACACATTTTTCTATAACTGTACAGGGTGTCTCGGAAAATCCAGTCAAAATCTATTAAACCCTAGAGGACTGAACCAAAACTAGTTTTCAAAAATTGAAAAATTATTTTCTTAGACCCACTATACAGGGTTGGACTTTTGGTATGTTATAGTCAAAGGTTGAAGCTAATTATTCTCTTACTATACATTTTTCCATAAATGTACAGGGTGTTTCGGAAAATCCAGTCAAAATTTATTAAACCCTATAGGACTGAACCAAAACTAGTTTTCAAAAATTGAAAAATTATTTTCTTAGACCCACTATACAGGGTTGGACTTTTGGTATGTTATAGTCAAAGGTTGAAGCTAATTATTCTCTTACTACACATTTTTCTATAACTGTTCAGGGTGTCTCAAAAATTGGAGCCAAAATCTATTAAACCCTATAGGACTGAACCAAAACTAGTTTTCAAAAATTGAAAAATTATTTTCTTAGACCCACTATACAGGGTTGGACTTTTCATATGTTATAGCCAAAGGTTGAAGCTAATTATTCTCTTACTACACATTTTTCTATAACTGTACAGGGTGTCTCGGAAAATCCAGTCAAAATCTATTAAACCCTAGAGGACTGAACCAAAACTAGTTTTCAAAAATTGAAAAATTATTTTCTTAGACCCACTATACAGGGTTGGACTTTTGGTATGTTATAGCCAAAGGTTGAAGCTAATTATTCTCTTACTATACATTTTTCCATAAATGTACAGGGTGTTTCGGAAAATCCAGTCAAAATTTATTAAACCCTATAGGACTGAACCAAAACTAGTTTTCAAAAATTGAAAAATTATTTTCTTAGACCCACTGTACAGGGTTGGACTTTTGGTATGTTATAGCCAAAGGTTGAAGCTAATTATTCTCTTACTATACATTTTTCCATAAATGTACAGGGTGTCTCGGAAAATCCAGTCAAAATGTATTAAACCCTATAGGACTGAACCAAAACTAGTTTTCAAAAATTGAAAAATTATTTACTTAGACCCACTGTACAGGGTTGGACTTTTGGTATGTTATAGTCAAAGGTTGAAGCTAATTATTCTCTTACTACACATTTTTCCATAAATGTACAGGGTGTCTTGAAAAATCCAGTCAAAATGTATTAAACCCTATAGGACTGAACCAAAACTAGTTTTCAAAAATTGAAAAATTATTTACTTAGACCCACTATACAGGGTTGGACTTTTGGTATGTTATAGTCAAAGGTTGAAGCTAACTATTCTCTTACTACACATTTTTCCATAAATGTACAGGGTGTCTTGAAAGATCCAGCCAAAATCTATTAAACTTAAATTCAGAGCATTGTGGTAACTTTATATTATGCCAATTTTCATTCCTAAATGCAGGGCGCACTATAAAAACAATAGAGCCTTTATATTAATTGGAATTTACATTCTTCAAATAAGTATTTATGTATATTAATAATTATATTGCCAGATGCTTTACAAAGAGCATTGTATCAGAAAAATATTATTTACAATGCTTCTAAAATTTATAATCACTTGCACCATAATATAACAAATGCCCCAAATTTTTAAGAAAAGTTCAAGAATTACCTGTTCGAGAAAAGCTGCTATTCTCTCGATGAGTTTTTTTTACTAAAATTTCCAGCAGCAAATATTTGTGTTGGTGGGTAATTTTTTGGAACTAGATAATTAGTTAAATATTTCTAAACTGGAACCGTAAATAATTTATATGTACATTGCTTTTTTGAATTACAACATGACTTTCATCTTCAGTTAAAGAACTTTATGTATGTATATGTGCTTCCTACTGAGAAAATAAATGATATTTTTATTATTATAATTAATTAGGATAATTCAGTCATAGTCCCAACAATTATTGAAATGTGTGTGTCATCCTTAGTAAAGGAGAGTAACTTAATTATTTTTCTTCAAATACTTGCTTAAGCAATAATTGCATTGTTATCTGATTTTCCTGCATAAAAAAATAAGCACTATACTAACTAGCTATTTATAAAATAATGCCCACTAAGTGAATCTTACCGACAAGAGAGAGTACTCTTCGCCTATGTTAAGTGTGTATGTTCATCTGCAGTATACACCTGATTCTGAGGTAAATTATGGTTGTTCACATATACAACAAGAACTCGCCTAAAATACATTCAAGCTACGAAATCCAGAGGCCTGTTAAAACCACCTTTTCGGTTCATATATTGTCTATACTTCCGCTTCAAAATAACGTGCACCCCTCCGACATCGTTGCCCTCGACCTTTTTACCTTTGGTGGTGTTAAAGGAGCAAAACCCCATTTGTCTCATCATCTCTTGTTCCTCCTCGGTTTTACCCTCCAAATCTGCCGCGGTAACCGTGGGCCTCTTTTCCGTAATTAAATGACTCCTGCTCCTCTCGTAGGACCTGGATCTGCTCCTCGAATGCGACAGTCTGCTACGTCTTTCGTGCGAATGACGTCTTCTTTCCCTGTCCCTTTCCCGCGACCTATCCCTAGACCTTTTCCTTCTGTGTCGTTCCTTGTCTCTATCGCTCCCTATTCGATCCCGTTCCCGTTCTCTGTCCCTTTCTTTATCCCGTCTTCTTCCCGGTCCTTGGCCGAAAGGAGACTTAGACCTACTGCGACGACCCATTAAGGAATTCTTCGGGAAAAAAAACGAAAAAAAAAACTGGAATTTTTTTTTTTTGGGGGGATAAAAAAACCGGAAAAAAATCCCGAGCGATTTTTACCTGATTTTTTCGGATTTTTCTAGGGACTCCAAACAAAACGCGCCATGTTAAAAATTTTCGTCGGGATAAAACGTCGATTTTAGTTACGGTATTTTTTACGCGGAGCGCTGGTGTTTCCGATACGTAAAAATGGGGCAAAACGGGCCTTCGGTGCACCGTACTTAAGGTCGAATATTCAGTAACGACTCTCGTGACAGGACATGCGTGATCCTTATAACTTTATTTAGCGCGGTTGCCAAGCGTTTCAATTGTTCCTTAAACTTTTTCTTTTTGGTTTTTTGATTTAAAAAAAATAAATAAATAATTTTTTCTACTGCCGTGCGTAAAGTACTCACTTTACACACTTCCCAGGGCCTAAAAGGTTTCACTGTTTACGCACTAGTGCCTGAAAAAGTCTAATAAACGTCAAAGAGTAACTTGACGTTTATCTGACATTTAATTTGTCAAAAATTTTTTTTACGCACTAGTGCGTAAAAAGTGAAACTTCATAAGCCCAAGGGAATGTGTAAAGTGAGTACTTTACACACTCTACTTACCGAAAGAAGTATTTAAAAAAAATACCAAATTTTTGTACGGTCAGTAGTGCGTAAAAAAATTGCTTAAGGCACTAATGCGTAAAAAAAACGTCAAAAAATTTGTTAACAAATTATAAATTAAATGTCAAGTAAACGTCAAATTATTATTTACGCACTGCTGCATAGAGAGACTTTTTTAGGCACTAGTGCGTAAAAAACAAAACTTTATAAACCCTGGGAAGTGTGTAAAGTGAGTACTTTATGCACGGTAGTAGAAAATGGTTATTTATGTAACGAGTGTGTAAAATGATCTTTTTTTTATGAATGGAAAACTTGGGAAGAAGTAAATTAAATAGGAAGAAGAAAGCAGTGAGTCCAGTTGCCTGGAAGAAGGAAAAAATGACTCAGAGTTACTTGAGAGAAGAGAACAATGGGCTCACCTGCCTGGAAGAAGAAAAAAGTGACTCAGAGTGACCTGAGAGAAGAGAACAACGGATTCAACTGTCTAGAAGAAGGAAAAAATGTCTCAGAGTTACTTGAAAGAAAAGGACAGTAAATTGAACCTCTTGTAAGCAGGGGAAGATTACTCCAACTGTCTGGAGGAAGGAAAAAATGACTCAAGAAGAGGAAAGTGAATCCAACTGCTTGGAAGAAGGAAAACATTACTCCAGTTGCCTGGTAGAAGATAACAGTGAGTCCAGTTGTCTGAAAGAAGGAAAAAATGACTCAGAGTTACCTGAGAGAAGAGGACAGTGAATCCAACTGCTTGGAAGAAGGTGAAGATTACTCCAGTTGCCAGTGAGAAGAGAACAGTGATTCACGTTGCCTAAAAAAAGGGAAAAATTCGGGAATTTGTTTGGAAAAAGAGAACAGTGAGTCCAGTTGCCTGGAAGAAGGAAAAAATGACTCACAGTTTCGTGAGAGAAGAGAACAATGGATTCAACTGCCTGGAGGAAGGAAAAAATTAGTCAGAATGACCTGAGAGAAAAGGAAAGTGAATCTAACGGCTTGAAAGAAGGGGAAGATTACTCCAGTTGGCTGAAAGAAGAGAATTGTGAGTCCAGTTGCCTGGAAGAAGGAAAAAATTTCTCAGAGTGACCTGAGAGAAGAGAACAACGGATTCAACTGTCTAGAAGAAGGAAAAAATGTGTCATAGTTACCTGAAAGAAGAGGACAGTAAATCCAACTGCTTGGAAAAAGGGGAAGATTACTTCAGTTGCCTGTGAGAAGAAAACAATGACTCCAACTGCCTAAACACAGGGAAAAATTCGTGAATTTGTCTGTAAGAAGAGAACAGTGAGTCTAGTTGCCTGAAAGAAGGAAAAAAAATTTCTCACAGTAACGTGAGAGAAGAGAACAGTGGGCACAACTGCCTGGAAGAAGGAAAAAATGTCCCAGAGTTACCTGAGAGAAGAGGACAGTGAATCCAACTACTTGGAAGAAGGAGAAGATTACTCTAGTTGTCTGTGAGAAGAGAACAATGGGCTCAACTGCCTGAAAGAAGGAAAAAATGATTCAGAGTTACCTGAGAGAAGAGAACAATGAATTCAACTGCCTGGAAAAAGGAAAAAATGACTCAGAGTTACCTGAAAGGAAAGGACAGTAAATTCAACCTCTTGGAAGAAGGGGAAGATTACTGCAGTTGCTTGTGAGAAGAGAACAGTATAAGAGAACCAATACAAAGATAGAAGCAATGATTAGATTTAAAAGTAACCACTTCCCTCAGGCACTAACACTACCAATGGTGGCGGTGGTGGAGGCGGCGGTGGTGGTGGTGGCGGGGGCGGAGGAGGGTCGAAATCCTCACCTAACTCCATGCCCCTTTCTCCTGAATCACGCGCGTTCAAACGCATTACGCAAACGACAGCGTCGTCCACGAATCTTAGCGGCGGCACCACGGTTAGTATCGATCTAGTTGACACTCTGGAGATATTCGGTTTTTGGTCATTATATATCGGAAACTGTATCCACCGATTTTGAGATTTAGCCACAAACCCGTTTAGATTTTCTAGTCTGGTCTCCCACTATCGATAGAGACAGTTTCTGATAAGTCCTCCTGTAGATCACAACTCTACCATGATGCGATTTTTGCAAAATCTAACTCTGTACATGAGATCTAACTCTGTACATGAGAAAAAATGGGAAAAATTCGGGAATTTGTTTGAAAAAAGGGAACAGTGAGTCCAGTTGCCTGGAAGAAGGAAAAAATGCCTCAGAGTTACCTGAAAGAAGAGAACAAAGGATTTAACTGCCTGGAAAAAGGAAAAAATGACTCAGTGTTATCTGAAAGGAAAGGACAGTAACTTCAACCTCTTGGAAGAAGGGGAAGATTACTGCAGTTGCTTGAAAGAAGAGAACAGTGAATCCAGTTGCCTGGAAGAAGGAAGAAATCACTCAGAGTTACTTCAAAGAAGAGGACAGTGAATTCAACTACTTGGAAGAAGGAGAAGATGACTTCAGTTGCCTGTGAGAAGAAAACAATGACTCTAACGGCCTAAAAAAAGAGAAAAATTCGTGAATTTGTCTGTAGAAAGAGAACAGTGAGTCCAGTTGCCTGGAAAAAGAAGAAAATGACTCAGAGTTACTTGAGAGAAGAGAACAATGGGCTCAACTGCCTGGAAGAAGGAAAAAATGACTCAAAGTTACCTGAGAGAAGAGAAAAAAAGATTCAACTGCCTGGAAGAAGGAAAAAATGACTCAGAGTTACCTGAGAGAAGAGAACAGTAAATTGAACCTCTTGTAAGAAGGGGAAGATTACTGCAGTTGCCTGTGAGAAGAGAACAGTGAGTTCAGTTGCCTAAAAAAAGGGAAAAATTCGGGAATTTCTTTGGAAAAAGAGAACAGTGATTCCAGTTGCCTGTGAGAAGAAAACAATGACTCTAACTACCTAAAAAAAGAAAAAAATTCGTGAATTTGTCTGTAGAAAGAGAACAGTGAGTCCAGTTGCCTGGAAGACGGAAAAAATTACTCAGAGTTACTTGAGAGAAGAGGACAGTGAATCCAATTGCTTGGAAGACTGAGAAGATTGCTTCAGTTGCCTGTGAGAAGAAAACAATGACTCCAATTGCCTAAAAAAAGAGAAAAATTCGTGAATTTGTCGGTAAGAATAGAACAGTGGATCCAGTAGCCTGGAAGAAGGAAAAAATGACTCAGAGTTACCTGAGAGAAGAGAACAGTGAGTTCAGTTGCCTAAAAAAAGGGAAAAATTCGGAAATGTGTTTGGAAAAAGGGAACAGTGAGTACAGTTGCCTGGAAGAAAGAAAAAATTACTCAGAGTTACCTGAGAGAAGAGGACAGTGAATCCAACTGCTTGGCAGTCAGAGAAGATTACTTCAGTTGCCTGAAAGAAGAGAACAGTGAATCCAGTTGCCTGGAAGAAGGAAGAAATCACTCAGAGTTACTTGAAAGAAGAGAACAGTGAATCCAACTGCTTGGAAGAAGGAAAAATTGTCTGAGAGTTACCTGAGAGAAGAGAACAATGAACCCAACTGCTAGAAGAATTAAAAAATGACTACAGTTGCTTGAGGGAAAATGACAACGGGTCCAATTGTCTGGGAGAAGGAAAAAAATAATTCCACTTGCCTTGGAGAGCAGGACAAATGTCCAACTGCCTGGAAGAAGTTAAAAATTACCCCAGTTGTCTGAGAGTAGAGAACGGTAAATACTACTGTCATTTTTTACTATTTTTATATATGTCTAAGAAATAATTGAGAAATTGTGTTTTTTCGTGTCAATAAAGAGTCAATAGAACGAAAAAAAAAAAACATAATTAACTTTTTATTTTTTTTTGGGCACCATGGGATTTTGGCTTAAGCGTAGGTAATTCCGCATCGGAAATCCGGCAACACCGTAAACACATTTGACAGATCCTACCCAACTGGAGACGGGCGTATAGACATGGTTTGCCCAATAACGTAAGTCGAAGAGGATACGTGAAAGACACAGAAAACAACGAGATTTTCCGCTTAATTTTCCTATTATAATATTGATCCGGAATAGTGGAGTTTGTGGCGATACCTACCTACGATATATAACCTCATTTCCATTTTTTTTTTTAATTTAAATTTTAATTGTAAACGAGACGCTATCGCCGCGTACTTGTACTACATGGGGCGTTGCTAATCTGCGGCATTTGTGACATTTGTTTTAATTTTTTTTTGCCTCTCGTTCTGGCCCGGTACCACCGCCTGTTGTTCGTTCGCTTCGAGTTATATCTGCTACTTTTGGCCCCTTTGTGTTGGATTAACCTGTAATCAAGTAAGTTTTATTTATTGATTATCCTAGTGGCCTAATAAAGCCGTTTAAAACAACACTACTGTTTGGATACCAACCTTGTTTAAAGGTGACATCAGGGTGTGTCAAGTAGAAACTCCCAATTAAGTCAAGTCAATAATAAAAGGGTATTATGTATGTATTCACCCTAACAACAATAAATACTTTTCAATAGTCGCATACATAAATCGAACTTATTTTCAGTCTTACAAAAGATAATACAGAGTTTCTCTTCAACTATGACCAGAATTAAAAAATATTGTACAGATGTATTTGAAGCAATTTATTTTTAAAAACTTAGCAGGTATTATCCTTCGAGTAACACAGCCACTTCCCTCTTCTAAAAACATTTATATATATACTTCAATAATTTCTATAGTTCTTTAAATGGCAAATATGTATCTAGATAGTCAAAAACTTCTAAAGTGACTTAAATACAATGTTAAGGATACAATTAAAAGATAATTACAGCCAGAAATGATTGGAATTAGTTTTATAGAGTAGCTTTTTGTATGGAAGCTATAAACTCTTGAGGTATCATCGAAGAGTGTGGCCTAAATCACAGTTTCATTTCATTTATTTATAATCCAAAAATTTTGTTACATAAATTCTTATAAAAGTACAAAATAAGCACCTAAGTTACTTAATACTTCGATGACTTTCTGATTAGTTACATTCTTAATATCAGAGCGGATTAAGTTATAAAATTTTGCTCCCAAATAATCTATAAAAAGAAGATTAATTTGCTTATGATTTTGTGGCAAAGTAAGATTGTTATGCATATTTTACTCCTGGTACCTTCGGAATGCATGATTTGTTTTTTTTAAATATCAGTACTACTTATAACAGAACATACTTTTTCTATATAAAGATGATTTATATCGCTAATATTAGAGTTATATAGTAGCTCAGTTGCATAAAGTCTATTTTTCTTATAAATTATTTTAAGAATGTAATTTTGGACAACTTTTAACCATTGAAGAATAGACTTGTAAGTACCATCCCATACTATTATACAATAAGAAAGGAGAGACTCCACTAAAGATTTATACACAAGCAAACACAATTTGTTGCCGAGTATTACTGAAAGAACATAACATTTTTGTATTAGGTTTCGGAATGTACCATAAAGATAATAAATATGATCACTCCATTTTAAGTATTGGTCAATTATAATTCCAAGATATTTTGTTTTGTTTGTTTCTGTGATTACTTTGTTTCTTGTAGTGTTGACAGTGATACTAGTAAAAAGTGTAAAAGCTATGTAATTTGTTTTTTCCATGTTAATCGTGAGTTTCTGGGTACAAAACCAATCTCTTACCTGCCCAAAACCCACACGCAAAGTATTTTTTACTTCTTCCCATGTATTGCCTCTAATTATTAATTAGTAACATAACACAGATTTTTTCATTTATTTAGTTGGAGGAGTCAGTAAATCCTGACACCCTACCACATTTATTGATTTTATAACTAAGTTACAATTTTTTCCAATTTTTGCCTGATTGCTTTTACAAATTTAGGTGGTTTTAATGCCTAGGTGCAAAATATACACCTGTGTACCTTATTTATCTCTTGTGATTGTTAATATTAAACAAACAGCTAAATTTAATAACCTTAATCACAAAAATACCCAATATATTTACACTAAATAATCTGTGAAAAAGGACTATATGTATTATCAAGGGTTATTTTAATAAAAAAAATGTTTTTTTTCTGTAAAAAATAATTGGTAAGGGTAGTGTTAATTAAAAAAAATTACCCTTACCCCCCCACCCACCCCACATTTTTATCCAATAAGAAATTCTCCTGCAAGATCACTGTTTTCCAAATTTTTTTTTATTCACCTCAGTTGACTTCTTCAATTTGGGCTGTACAAGAGGTCAAATATAAACAAACCTGTACTATACCATCCACCTCCTTCAAGGCCCTTGAACGACTCAATCAATTTTCTCAACAGTAGTTAAAACAGGAATTTTGGAAAACCCTTTGGCATATCCCTGGACAATTATATAGAGAAGCTCTCCATTAAATTTCATGATTCTAGATTAACTAGTTTAGGAAATAGACTGATTTTTATGTTAGTCCAGCCTAGAATCCGTATGCCAAAACCTATTTCCCAAATTTTTCCGAGTTAAGACAGGAGTTTTGGAAAACCCTTTGAGACATCCCTGGACAATTATATACAGAAGATTATTTTGTAATGACTGCAAAGTGTTTCCAAAAGTCTAAATTATGACGAGTACAATGTAAGTTGGCAATTTTAATTATCCATGCTAAGGAAGTATTCTGATCAGTGATTTTTCAGAAGAATTTCTTACTGATAAACAGTGTGGGGTGGGTGGGGGGCCAAGGGTTGTTTTAATAAAAAAAACGTTTTTTTTTTGTAAAAAATAATTGGTAAGGGTAGTGTTGATTAAAAAAATTACCCTTATCCCCCCCACCCACCCCACATTTTTATCCAGTAAGAAATTCTTGCAAGATCACTGTTTTCCAATTTTTTTTTATTCACCTAAGTTGACTTCTTCAATTTGGGCTGTACAAGAGGTCAAATATAAACAAACCTGTACTATTCCATCCACCTCCTTCAAAGCCCTTGAACGACTCAATCAATATTCTCAACAGTAGTTAAAACAGGAATTTTGGAAAACCCTTTGGCATATCCCTGGACAATTATATAGAGAAGCTCTCCATTAAATTTCATGATTCTAGATTAACTAGTTTAGGAAATAGACTGATTTTTATGTTAGTCCAGCCTAGAATCCGTATGCCAAAACCTATTTCCCAAATTTTTCCGAGTTAAGACAGGAGTTTTGGAAAACCCTTTGAGACATCCCTGGACAATTATATACAGAAGATTATTTTGTAATGACTGCAAAGTGTTTCCAAAAGTCTAAATTATGACGAGTACAATGTAAGTTGGCAATTTTAATTATCCATGCTAAGGAAGTATTCTGATCAGTGATTTTTCAGAAGAATTTCTTACTGATAAACAGTGTGGGGTGGGTGGGGGACCAAGGGTTGTTTTAATAAAAAAAACGTTTTTTTTTTGTAAAAAATAATTGGTAAGGGTAGTGTTGATTAAAAAAATTACCCTTATCCCCCCCACCCACCCCACATTTTTATCCAGTAAGAAATTCTTGCAAGATCACTGTTTTCCAATTTTTTTTTATTCACCATGTTGACTTCTTCAATTTGGGCTGTACAAGAGGTCAAATATAAACAAACCTGTACTATACCATCCACCTCCTTCAAGGCCCTTGAATGACTCAATCAATTTTCTCAACAGTAGTTAAAACAGGAATTTTGGAAAACCCTTTGGCATGTCCCTGGACAATTATATAGAGGAGATTATTTTTTATTGATTGCAAAGTGTTTCCAAAAGTCTAAATTATGACGAGTACAATGTAAGTTGGCAATTTTAATTATCCATGCTAAGGAAGTATTCTGATCAGTGATTTTTCAGAAGAATTTCTTACTGATAAACAGTGTGGGGTGGGTGGGGGGCCAAGGGTTGTTTTAATAAAAAATCTTTTTTTTTGTTGTAAAAAATAATTGGTAAGGGCAGTGTTGTTTAAAAAAATTACCCTCACCCCCCCACCCACCCCACATTTTTATCCAGTAAGAAATTCTTGCAAGATCACTGTTTTCCAATTTTTTTTAATTCACCTAAGTTGACTTCTTCAATTTGGGCTGTACAACAGGTCAAATATAAACAAACCTGTACTATTCCATCCACCTCCTTCAAGGCCCTTGAACGACTCAATCAATTTTCGCAACAGTAGTTAAAACAGGAATTTTGGAAAACCCTTTGGCATGTCCCTGGACAATTATATAGAGGAGATTATTTTTTATTGATTGCAAAGTGTTTCTATAAGTCTAAATTATGACGAGTACAATGTAAGTTGGAAACTTTAAATATCCATGCTAAGGAAGCATTCTGATCATAATTAGTTAAGCAATGGAGAGTTAGGGAGATTATTTATTATCTTGTACAAGAAATATAACATTAAGTTGAAGTGTGTTATCAATAGTCCGAGCAGCATAAATTAGAGACTGTGATCTTGAAACTAAAATTCTGAGACTGCATTTTCATATTTTAATAAATAATATTAATGATATATGTAAAAGTCTATTTGTTAACAAAGAATATACATTGACACCATCATACCATAAAAATCCTGTTGCTAATCGTACAAGCCTCTAAGTGACTTAACACTTGTGTGTGTCTATAAAAAGGTTTATATTTAAATAATATTTATTTTAATTACTTGTTTACAATAATTTTTTTAATGTCAATCCATTAAAACACAGAGTATCGATTTATTTAACTTGTATGTACAACATGCAATCCAATATCATATAAAATAAAATAGACATAAGAGAGTTAAGGTTGAAAAGAATTTTATGTTGTAAGAATTAAAGTGGCTCCAATTACTCAGTTTCTATAATATGGAGTATTCATCATAAACGTGGGGATTTTTTCTACATGTGAGTATTTTTTCAATCCCTGCTGTTGATTCTTCGCTCTATAACATCTTATTAAATATAATGTTATCTTTATTTTTCATATCTATAATATCATTGCAATAATCTAGTTTTATTATTCCATGGTTATTTGTTAATTTTAGTCATTATTTTGAAAGAATGGTATCAACTCTTTGAATCTTTTTTTCTGCATTCAAAGTAGTTTTACTTCTTCTATATGTACTTGCAATTCTTAGGTAATAGATTTTTAACTTGTTTTTCACCAATTGTTATTTTTAATTAAGTAAGATTTGTTATTTTATTTATATGTGTATTATAAATTCATCATTTTTTAAATATTCATTTAATATAATAATAATAATAATAATAATAATAATAATAATATGTTTATTAGTCACCAAAAAATTACAGCATTTAAGCACAAAGAATAAAACTAATAGGTAAGTGTCTTAACTTTTACAAAATTTCAAATATTACAAAATTCCACTAAATATTGAGTATTTCATCATTTACCAATAACAATAAAAAATCGAAAAATTTGTAACAAAATAAAAAAGCTAATAATGCAAGGTGACCAACAGGCCATAATATGGAGATTTACAGAGATATCCCTTACACAAAAGGCTCCCTGAATTCTGTTGAGGCCAAAAAAAAAAATAATAAAAAAAAACAATAATTGAATAATAATAATAATATGTTTCCTGTCCTGGTAAAACTAAATAAAAACAAATTAATTAATAATCAATATTTAAAGTATATTTTTTTGGTTTTTTATTTATTACAAAACTGAAGAAATTTTAGAATTACGAGTACAATTTTTAAGGATAAGCATGTATTGGTAGTTTTAAGGATTTTTGACTACTGTTATACTACAATAACATCAATATTCATGTATCCACAGACTGGACACCTTTGAAAGTTTAATTCAAATAAAAGAGTAACATCATTACTTAAACTTACATCACCTTACTTTACTTTATAAAAACAGTGATTTTTCAGAAGAATTTCTTACTGATAAATAGTGTGGGGTGGGTGGCGGGCCAAGGGTTGTTTTAATAAAAAACTTTTTTCTTTTTGTGAAAAATAATTGGTAAGGGTAGTGTTGATTAAAAAAAAATTACCCTTAACCCCCCACCCACCCCACATTTTTATCCAGTAAGAAATTCTTCTTCAAGATCACTGCTTTCTAATTTTTTTTTTAATTCACCCAAGTTGACTTCTTCAATTTGGGCTGCACAAGAGGTCAAATATAAACAAACCTGTACTATTCCAACAACCTCCTTCAAGGCCCTTGAATGACTCAATCAATAGACCAGAATATTGAGTCTAGTAGTGCATTTGTAGAGGAAGACCTTCATCTTGGATTTTTCAAAGTTAGGACAGGAATTTCGCAAAACCCTTTGGCACATCCCTGGACAGTTCTATAGAGATGTTCTTCGTTAAATTTCATCATTCTTATGTAACTAGGTTAGGAAAAACCCTGATTTTCATGTTAGTCCAGCCGAGATTCTGTATGCCAAAACGTACTTCCCAAATTTTCCCGAGTTAAGACAGGAATTTCGGAAAACCCTTTGACACATCCCTGGACAATTATATAGAGAAGATTATTTTGTTATGACTGCAAAGTATTTCCAAAAGTCTAAATTATGACGAGTAACAATGTAAGTTGGCGGCTTTAATTACCCTTACTAAGGAATCATTCTGATCATAATTAGTTAAGCAATGGAGAGCAAAGGAGAATATTTATTATCTTCTAGAAGAAATATAGCATCAAGTTGAAAAGTGTTATCAACAGTCCGAGCAGCATAAATTAGAGACTGTGATCTTGAAACTAAAATACCGAGACTGCATTTTCATATTTTAATAATATACATTGACACCATCATAGCATAAAAAATCCTGTTGCTAATCGTACAAGCATCTAAGTGACTTAACACTTGTGTGTGTCTATAAAAAGGTTAATGTTTAAATAACATTTATTTTAATTACTTGTTTACAATAATTTTTTTAATGTCTATCCATTAAAACACAGAGTATCAATTTATTTAGCTTGTATGTGACAACATGCGACCCAATATCATTTAAAATTGGTTAAATAATTACAAAATCACTGATCTAATTTTTTTAAATTTCTTTCATTGATTTTTTAATAAAAGTGTTTTCTCCGCAATCATTGCATCTCATCTTCAATTGAGGGCTTCTGAGAAAATTCCTTATTAGTTGATGAGTTGTACGTATTCTTCTACTGTACAGAATTGTATAAACTTCCTCATTCAGTTTAAACGATTGTTATTCAACTTTGCACTAAAAGCTTCTTCTTTAAAACCATAACGTTATTGCATCGGGTCGCACTGTCACCAGTCTTGTCGTAAAAAGGACGTCGACCCAGTTGTGTATCACATACACAAGCAGTCATAGCTGTAAAGTTTTTTTTTTGCACAATTTTTATGGAACGTTCTTTCATTTTCTAGTGCAAGAAGACCAGTTATATATTGAATGTATATAATTTAAATTAACTGACTTTGGGTGCTTTGGTAATAGAGTACATGTATTGTACAAGTTACTGTGAAAAATTCAAGGGATGTTTGTTGTGCTGATGACATTCTGGCATTATTTTCCTAGGCCTATTTGTCTGCATAACCCTATTCATGGAAGGCAGATGTTCAGGTGCAATTTCAACTTGATGTTATCTTTACTAGTGCAGAGAAGGCCTTTGACAAAGTCAATCATAAGCTGCTCAAGGAACTCACTAAGTTTCATTCACTCATATACCTTTCTAACAGGATGCATCTTTCTCAAATTTGTACATAGCATCATCAAGTGTCCTTCAAGGTTGCACTCCTGTTATTCTCTATCTTTATTAATGACTCAAACTGTTTTATTTGCTGATGATGTGCATTATATTCACATATAACAAAAATACTTTAATGTGAGCCACACCTAGAATATGGTGCTATAATATAAAATGAAAAGGTTCCAAAGAAATTGGCATATACGTACCTATATAATTATGATAGTATGTTGATCAGATTTGATACTCAAAAACTGAGTGTCTAATATAATAATAAGTTAATTGTGTTGGAGTCTAATTATACAAAATTATCTCTGTGACCGATGGAAGTATGATGATTGTTTTATTACAACTATGTCCAGTTGTGCACCTTTTTGACCATAAATTCCATGATTGCAATAAGGTGTATTGAATAGTGAGAATCTGGATTTATTTGTTGGTTCTGTCAAATAAACACAAGTGTTAATCTGGTATGACACTCCTTTTTCAATTGTATTTAGTATTGTCTAATGTGATTATTTTTTTGCAAGATATAATATTTGAAGTATTTATTATATTTGAATTAATCTATGTATTAGAGGTATACTGCTTAAAATTTTTAATTTAATTCCAAACAACATCAAGAGTGTTTATAGGTTCAAAACATTTAAAAAATTATGTAAAAACTCTTCATCTAGGTTAGGGTATACTAGGAGCACATGCAGATATTCGGTTATCTAGGTGCATATTTTGTAATTTTGTATGTCTATGTTATGCATTATATTTATGTATGTGGATATGTTTTGTTATTGTTTTTTCTCTGCTTCTGTTAATGCCTCTGTCAGGTTTTCGCAAATTATATAAAATAAATAAATCAAATAAAATTATTCTGTACATATTATGATATTATTCGATGATATAATTAATCACTTACCTGTTATCTGCTTATGAACAAGCTGGCAGGTTGTAAGTACATGTTCAAGATAAAATGTGACTAAGAGAAACACTTGAGTTCGGATTCATACATGTATAAGCTCTTAGAAGTTAAAAAGTAGTAAAGCTGATGAATTACAGATAAATTTACTTTTTAGTGACCTTCAAGCAACCTGGAGAACTTATTATGATAATAAATGATATGATAAAAACTGGATCATTAAAAGAATCTGGTACAGGGGTAGATGGGCATGTATCAGTGATAACTGATCATCTGAGTATAGTGTGAAAATAAAATATAACAAAAGCCAGAAAAACATGTCTGATAACAAAACAGCTATTGGACAATTTAAACCATTGTTTTTCACTTACTCATTTAATATGACATTTGACAAACACACATTGTGTAGGTAATATGTATTAATAAATATTTGATATGATTTATTGATTATTATCACCATTTTGTGTCTGTTCGAATATTGTGGGTTGTACAGTAGTTTCACATGGGAGGCCCTATTAGAGAAGTTTATTATTTATTACTGGTTTTTCTTTAGAGTATTTATTTTGGCTCTTTAGTACAGGTGTAAGTACATAATTTACATCCCTAGGAACATTTCTATATAAAATATAGTAGTCTCCCATTAATTCCTTGTAATTAATTCCTTTTTTACTCAGGTTTAATAATTCTATAATTTATAAATTTTTCTTTACTTCTTATTAATCTCTCCACCCAACAAAACATTTAGATGCTATATGATGCTCACAAGATTTGACCTTACCAAACACCTGGTTTGGTCAAATTCATATCACTAAATTATGATCACTGTTTTTTGGTATTTAAATACTTTGTGTTCGAATTTATTAATATGTGTAAAAAGGTAATCAATGAGAGTGATAGGACTTTTTGAACATCTTGTGCTGCCTCTCACATTTGTTCTATTCCAATTAATTGTAACACGGTTTTTTATTTTTTATGATAAAAAAAATTAAATAATCAGTATTAAAGTTCCCAATAATGGACTTCATGTTCACTAAGGATTACATATCTCTAAAATATTTGGGAAATTAACATCAAATCATATAGTAAACAAATAAGAACATGATAAAAACAATGTTGACTCTATTTATTTATTTTATTATTCCAGATACTTGACTTGTGAGTGTAGAATCTTAGGCACTATAGGCACCAGACAGTTGATCTTTGAATAAGTTTTTGCAGAGTTTCAAGCATTTGAGCCATGGATTAATTTTTCTAGAATTTCTTCAGACAATTGACTGAAATTCTTATTTAATCCCAGGCAATTGAGCCATTGATAAGTTTATTCAAGTTTCATGCAGTTGACTGTAATTTTCATTAAGTTCCAAGCAGTTGAGTTATGCCCATATATTTCCAGGCAGTTACAGGGAAAACTGCCTGGAAAAAATGCATTTATATTTTAACTGTCTAAAATCAGGAAAAGGTATACATTACCCAACGACCTGGAATATAGATATCTAGGTTCAAATTATTTTAAATTCCAGGCAGTTGAGTTTATTTGTTTTTGTTACTTTCCAGGCAGTAGAATTAAAGTTTCTCTTATTAACTGTCTAAATTGGAAAAAAAATCATTAACTGCCTGGAATTCCTGGAATTTGGAAGTATGAAGAAAGACTAGTATAGGACAGATAGATAGTCTATCCTATTCTGTGACCTTAGCAAAGCTAAACATATTTGATACCAATAGAATCAGGCTCGTCTCAACTTACTTACAGTATTGCTGGAAGGTAGTGAATAGACAACTACCGCACCAGAAAGCATCAAAGTGGGTGTCTCTGTTCTAGGACCAGTTTTCTTCCCGATTTTTATCAATAATCTCCCCCTTGAAAACCGGTCAGTCAGGGTGTTTTCATAAGACTATAACTCTGCTAACTCTTTGTTTATCATTAACCCTACCCTTCAATATAGTACATAAGTTACTTCCTTGACTTTTATGTCTCACTTTTCTAATTTGAAGAGTTGTACCGAGGGGCCAAAGATGTTGTGTCACTGATTAGACACAGATCAATTTAGAACAATGAAAATGTTAACATTGCCAAATTGGACTTTGGAATTAAAAATATTAAAGGCCTTAGACAGATTAATTTAGTGACATCTAGTTGTTTGGTGGTATCACTAAGTAAATTAAGATACTGTATTGCAGTCATATATGTATATAACTTGTTGTGTCCACATTTCATTCTCATTCAGTCTGAAGAGTCTGCCATGAACACCTACACACACACACATAAAACGAACGACAGGACTTTAAAAACTGGTTTGCAAGGCACGGTATTATTTCACATACAGGGTGTCAAATTGAAAACTTTCAATGCAAATATCTCTGAAACTAAAAAATTTAAAGAAAAGCGCAATTTGGTACAAATGTTATACAGGTAGGAGGTAGGGGGAACTACAACCACCATATTTTGTTGTGATGCCTTAAATTAAAGGTCTTTTAGAGTAGTATATAATTTTAAAATTTTATACAGGGTTAAAGAAAGGTATATGAGTTAAATAAAATAAGCTCTGTTTTTATAAAGTGTTATTTTATTTAATTAGATGCTCTAAATGCTTTTTGTCAGTTTTGTCTGATGATGAAGTCATATTTGCCACTAACAATCACCTGAGGTCGGTCACTAACTACCATCCTGCTTATGAAATAAGTATTCTTATTAATTGTCATTTACATTAAGTATGATTTTGTTGTCATTAATAATTACCTTGCATGATTTGGGATACTGCTTTTAGTGGGCAAGATATTAATAAATGCATTGATGTTTTTTTACAAAGCTCTCTATTTTTTTAAATTTGTTTAAATTATCTAATTTTCCCACTTGGTTTAGTAGAAAATTACAGAATTTTTCAAATTTGAGAAATAAATGTAAAACTGTTCGTCATGAATGTTTTAGGTCATATATTGAAAAATTATCCTTTGTTATTTTGGAAACACATCAATAGATTGTGTAGGTTTGGTTCGTACCCCAATATTATGCATATGAAAGCCGAAGTAATGGTCAAGATTTTGTAAACTTATTTGCTACGTATTTTAAAACTACATACAGGCAACCTATCATCAAGGTTTATAAGTATGATTACAGTCTGGATTTAAATTGCATCTCTTTTTCTTTGTTGGACAAATTTGGTGAAATTTTATGCCTTTTTTTCTTAAAAATTATGTGTGTACATTACTAGCCTCTACATCACCTTTTTCTTTTTAACACCAATTCATACAAATGATGTTAGAACTGCAGAATGGAATACAAACTGTATGCTGGTCGCATACAGTTTGTATTCCAAGTACTATATAAGTAATTACAAATAAGTAAGTACATCTCTGATGACCGAGTGAAGATTTTCAGTACTGAATCCTACTAACTATTCATAAATAATAAACAGAACTCATTTTTCAATTGCAAGAAGCATATTTATAGGGCGATAGTGTTTTGGACAATTTTTACAAAATTTGTTTAGATGTTAACTGGCAGGGCATGACTCAGTCTCCTGATCCGCTTTCCACATTTCACGTCACTCTTATAAACATGTTTTCAATAGAGCGTTTCCATTAAAGGCAGGTAAGAAGTCTTATTTTTCGCATTTTTATTTCCATTTAAAATAATTAAACTTAAGGTAGGTAACACAGAAACGTTTTTCTAACCACTTTACTAAAAAAGATGTTAAAAAGTGCACATTTAACTTCAAGTCAGTAAAATAATCTATTGGAGAATTCTTCAAGAACAGGACATGCATCAATTATTCTCTGACGTAGATCGAAGATAGATTCTGGCTGGGTGACGTAGATTTTTTGTTTCAAGTAGCCCCATAAAAAAAAGTCCAGAGTTGTAAGATCAGGCGACCTGGCTGGCCACTCGGTAGGCCCTCGACGACCAATACACCTATTAGGGTAGGCATTAGTCGAAATATGCTTTAATATTTCTGCTCAAGTTTCCAACTCAAATTCATGAGGATTGTCTTCAATGATCTCAAGGATCACTGGTTCTACTGCATTTTCCAACATATTTAAGTAAAGGTCCCCTGATGTCAAATTTTGGTCTTTACTACATCTGAACAGGTGCAAAAAAATAAGATTTTAAAAGGCTGCCATTTTACTATGGGTAGAAGTAATGACTTAATATTCTAGGACCATAAAGCATTCAGTGGTTCAGTTCTATTTAATTTTATTGTTCAAAATGGCGCACCACCGCCATTTTGAAGTTTTGCAGGGACCAAAAAGTAGGATTTAGGTTGTTGCTTATGATGCGTTCCAAATAACAAATTTTTATATAAACGCATTCAAAAGATAAGAGGGGGGGAGGAGAAAGGGGACAATTAAGAGCCACACTGTATATGGTGGTAAAAAGTATATGGAAATTACAAGACTAAGAAGTTTACGTATGATTTATTAACAATGATTTCATAGTGCTGCTTAAATTTGAAGTTTGACTGCATGTACACACCAAGGTCTTTAAAATTTAAAAAGCATTTTTTTTCAAGCAATTATTTTCTGCAAAAAATCGTTTTTCATTAATCTTACGCTTAGCCCCCCACCCACCCCACACTATTTACCAGTAAAAAATTGTTTTCAAAAATCATTGTTTTCCAAAATAATACACATGAATAACAGCTGGTTTCGTTGTTAATATCTAATCTAAGACAGTTTGTTTATTTAAATTTGATATAATTAAATACAGGTATATTAATAAATATTTAATACAAAAACAGTGTTATTAGATTGGATATTATGGATGAAAAACAGTGATTTTTCAAAGGAATTTCTTACTGGGAAAACGTTTGGGGTGGGTGGGGGGGGGGGTAAGGGTTGTGTTTATGAAAAACAATGTTTTTGCAGAAAATATATTTTAAATTCTTAATTTAATACCACTGTTTATTTAAATTTGATAGAATTTTATATATAAATATTTAGTATAAAAACAACGTTACTACATTGGATATTATGGATGAAAAACACTGATTTTTCAAAGGAATTTCTTACTGGAAAAACGTTTGGGGTGGGTGGGGGGGGGTAAGGGTTGTGTTTATGAAAACCAATGTTTTTGCAGAAAATATATTTTAAATTCTTAATTTAATACCACTGTTTATTTAAATTTGATAGAATTTTATATATAAATATTTAGTATAAAAACAACGTTACTAGTTTAGATATTATGGATGAAAAACAGTGATTTTTCAAAGGAATTTCTTACTGGGAAAACGTTTGGGGTGGGTGGGAGGTGGTAAGGGTTGTGTTTATGAAAAACAATGTTTTTGCAGAAAATATATTTTAAATTCTTAATTTAATACCACTGTTTATTTAAATTTGATAGAATTTTATATATAAATATTTAGTATAAAAACAACGTTACTAGTTTAGATATTATGGATGAAAAACAGTGATTTTTCAAAGGAATTTCTTACTGGGAAAACGTTTGGGGTGGGTGGGGGGGGGGGGTAAGGGTTGTGTTTATGAAAAACAATGTTTTTGCAGAAAATATATTTTAAATTCTTAATTTAATACCACTGTTTATTTAAATTTGATAGAATTTTATATATAAATATTTAGTATAAAAACAACGTTACTACATTGGATATTATGGATGAAAAACTGTGATTTTTCAAAGGAATTTCTTACTGGGCAAACGTGTGGGGTGGGTGGGAGGGTTAAGGGTTGTATTATGGAAAAACAATGTTTTTGCAGTAAATATATACGCAATATTTGATTTAATAACACTGTTTATTTAAATTTGATAGAATTTTATATATAAATATTTTGTATAAAAACAGCGTTAGAGTAGCAGCTTTTATAGTTTCCTAGATACCCATACATGTACAGGGTGTCCCATTTTGGGCACTTTTGCGGGATATCTCCGTTATTTTTAGAGATAGAGAGTTGCGGTTTTCGCGACACTGTGCTACTTTTTCGTAAAACTAAAGATGATGCTGTTAACAAAATTTTCATAGCCCTTTTATTTTTTAAGATACAGGGCATTTTTTAAATTTTTGCTTTTTGGGACCCCCGTCGTATCTCCGTTATTTTTACAGTTTTTGTTAAAGTAAATACTCATTCTTATAGATTTTTTTCCGTAGAATCTAGTGGTATAGATTTTTGATGAATAGTTTTTGAGTTATAACCCAAACTTATGTTTTTTTTAATGGAACACCCTATATATTTATAATTCATAAAATTGGCCTTTTTTTACCTTTTCAAAAATATATAACAGTATGGAGTTATTTTCAAAAATACGCAAATGACTAACAATTTTCTAAATTAAATGCATAATTTAATAGTAGGGCATCAATAACAATAATAGACAAATTAATAACGACAAATGGGGAATTGCATCATTCTTTTTTTTTTTTTTTGTAATAAAGAAACATAAAAAACAAATATATAAATTTAATAAACACTATAAGAAAACAATATTTTTACAAGAGATGTTCAAAATATCCACAATCTTCTCTTATACAAAATTGGCACATCTTTGTAATCATTTTTACAATTGATCTTGTATATACCCGCCATAAAAAAATCTAAAATCGAAAGATCGGGGGACCGTGGAGGCAATCTAACAGGTCCGTTGGTACCTATCCATCTTTGAGCAAAGTTATTTTCAAGAAATGCCCTTACTAGCCCAGAGTTATGACTTGGGGCACCATCTTGTTGTAGGTAGACAGTGTTATATTGGGCTAGAGGGATATTTTCCAGAAGTTCTGGAATAACCTATGTGCAAAAATTCGGTATACTATTTGTTTTCCCAAAATAAAGCAAGACGCACTCCAACTCCTATTTTCCTTATTGTATCCTTTAGGACGCGGCTGAATAAAAGATCCGTGCTCAAGTAATTTGTCCTTTAAACGAGCAAATATACCAAAAAAAGGGTTGCCTTCTCTCTGGATATCTAACAAGCATAAAACTACAACGTTAGAAATTGGTAGGTAGTCATATAACGGCTTCTAACTTACTCATGGAAATATAGTTCAGAAGCTTCATCAACATTCTTATTGCTTTGTATAAAACAGACAAGCATATCATATTTTTCATAATTTTCAAATTCACAAATAACAAAAATCAATATTTTCGTTATTCATTTAAAAACAGAGAAATGTCAATCAAAACCCGAAGATAGTTTACATTAATTAATTTATTTATTAACAGTATCCACCAATTTTACAAAAATAAAATAATACAAAAGATACTAATATTAATTCAACTTAAGCTTGATAATAGTAAGACATAAATCAATGTTACAAATTAATTTAAAGAAACATGTTAAATTAATAAAAAATAATTCTTTATATTTTTCTAAAATCTTCAGTTTTACGCAAAAGTGGCACAGTGTCGCGAAAACCGCAACTCTCTATCTCTAAAAATAACGGAGACATCCCGCAAAAGCACCCAAAATGGGACACCCTGTACGCCCAATTTGGGCCCCACTGTATATGACTACGAGTATACTGAGCCTTCGGTTTTGTTACTAACTAAAGCGTCGCACACCAGCCTATTTATTACTGTCACAGGTCATCTTTTTAGGTTTGGAGATCCCGCAGGGCCTGCAAACCGGACTGGACCGAAAAACCTAAAAGAGCATGAACTAATAAGACCTCACGAGTGCACCTTAAGAAAACCACCTTAAAGCGAGATGTCTGCGAGTAACTTGAAAATGCTCAGCGAGGAGAGCCTGACGCGACAACCGGAAGAAGTATTCGATATAATTTGCAAGCTGGGCGAGGGTGCCTACGGAAGCGTCTATAAAGCCTTGCACAAGGAGTCCGACAGTGTCGTTGCCATTAAGCAAGTCCCCCTGGACACCGACCTGCACGAAATAATAAAAGAAATCTCGATTATGCAGCAGTGCGACAGCCCTTACGTAGTGCGGTACTACGGCAGCTATTTTAAGAACACCGACCTCTGGATCATTATGGAGTATTGCGGCGCGGGTAGCGTTTCCGACATAATCAGGCTCAGGAAGAAAACTTTGACCGAGTGTGAGATCGCCACCATCCTCTCGGATGCTTTGAAAGGACTCGAATATCTGCATTCGAACAGGAAGATCCATAGGGACATTAAGGCCGGTAATATCTTGTTAAACACCGATGGACACGCGAAACTTGCCGACTTTGGGGTGGCTGGACAGCTCACCGAAACCATATCGAAGAGAAACACGGTTATCGGTTCGCCCTTTTGGATGGCCCCAGAGATAATCTTGGAGATCGGATACGATTGCGTGGCGGATATTTGGAGTATCGGTATTACCGCACTGGAAATGGCCGAGGGGAAGCCTCCTTACGCGGACATCCACCCTATGAGGGCCGTTTTTATGATCCCAACAAAACCGCCTCCAAGTTTCCGAGACCCCGACAGTTGGAGTGCCGAATTCATCGATTTCGTCAGTCTCTGTTTGGTGAAGAACCCTTGCGACAGGGCCTCCGCCACCGACCTGCTGCAGCACGTTTTCCTACAAAAGTCCGGTGGGGTGCAGGCCTTGACCCAGATGATATCTGAAGCGAACGAGATCCGAAAGAATCAGAGCTACAATAAAATGCCGATGACGCAGCATCAGAATAACCAGCAGGAGGTTGACGAGGTGGGTGCCACCTTGGTGCCGAGTAAAACGACCAGTCAGAGTGCCACGATGGTCACTCTGCAGTCGGATTTGGGCACCATGGTGGTGATCAATAGTGACGACGAGGACGGAGAGAGAACCATGAAGTCCGAGGAGGCGAAGAAGTACAAGCCGTTTTTTTTGGAGCATTTCGATCATACTGACGCTCATAAGTCGTATGTGGCATCTCACAGTGGTTACGGTCATTCGTCTGCGAGTGCTCTACCTCAGCAGAGTAGTGGGGTCGGTGTGGAGCCTCTGGATGTTAAATTGCAAAAAATCAAACCTGTGAACATGGATTTTGGGTTCCTAAAGGATTTAAGTTACGAAGAGCTGAAGGAGAGGTTCGATCTGCTCGATACGGCGATGGAGAAGGAGATCGAGGAGCTGCAAACTCATTATATATTGAAGAAGCAACCCGTGGAGAACATGATTCATAATAAACGAGAACGGAATAGGAACTTTTAAGATTTTTTCAATTTATTTTTTTGCTTTAAGTATAAACAACATGATAATACTTGTTGCTGCTTATGAAAATAGTAAATGCATTATATTATATAACATGATTGCTGATTTTTATTTTTTCGAAGTTTTTAGTATTTTTAATTACATAGAAATTATACACAGAAAGACAATTAAAGCAGCAAAATCTAATTATTATAGGGATCACTTAAATATGTCATCAAATAGGCAAAGAGAGTGTTGGTCGATTATTAATGATTTTAGACATTGCCATAGAAAAGTATCGGAACCGGAGACCGAAGACCTGACATTTTAAACGACTATTATTGTGATATACCTAATATCTTGCTCAAGGGCATTCGTAGTAACATTGATCCCTTACACTATCTTCAACAAGTGTCGGTTGAGCATTCATTTTTCTTTCATCCTGTCGAACTTACCGAAGTAAAAAATGAAATCAAACGCCTAAAAAACCATAAATCATCTGGAGCTGATGGGATATCTTCGAGGTTGTTACTCTTTTTGCCTGATTCAGCCTTAAATGCTTTAGTTTCTGCCATAAACAATTCTTTACATAATGGCATTTTTCCTTCATGTTTAAAAGAGGCAGTGGTTATCCCTCTTCATAAGGGTGGAGATTTGGATCAGCCTTGTAATTTCCGTCCCATTTCTATATTGTCTACCCTCTCTAAGGTAGTTGAAAAACTTGCAAAAAGCAGAATTTTGTCCTTTTTACATCATAATGGCATTTTGTCTGCAAATCAGGTTGGATTTCAAGCCGGTAAAGGGACTCATGATGCTGTTTTTAGCTTTTTGGAGAGCGTCTATGTGTCCTTGAATTCTGGAGAGTCATCGGCGGCAGTGTTTTGTGATCTATCCAAAGCATTTGACTGTGTGGATCATGGAATACTGTTATCTAAGCTCGATAAATATGGTTTTAGAGGCGTAGCGTTGCGATGGCTTGAGTCCTATCTATCAAATCGTACTCAGAAGGTTTCAGTGTCTGGGCGTTTGTCTGCTTCTAGATCCCTAAAATGCGGCGTTCCCCAGGGTTCAGTGTTGGGACCACTGTTATTTTTACTGTATGTGGATGACTTGAGTTCATTGAAACTGCAGGGCAAGGTGGTTCAGTTTGCTGATGATACCACCATACTATAGAGCCATAAAAATTCTGACTATATTAAGACTTGTATCCTTGAAGACCTTCAGATTTTATCAGGGTGGTGTGCTTCCAACAGGCTCGTGTTTAATGTAAGAAAGACGTCTATTATGGGGTTTAAGTGCGATGTTCAGGGTCTGATGTTTGACGAAAATTCCCTCTTGCAGAATAAAGAGTGCTGCAAGTTCCTAGGAATTACCATTGATGGTCGCCTTCGGTTTGAAGATCATATTTTACATTTAGCTGGGAAATTATCTTCTGGATGTTTCGCAGTAAGAATGGCAAAACAAGAGCTGGGAGGGGTGGTTGCACGTTCAGTGTACTTTTCACTTATTGAATCTCATATTCGGTATGGCTTGCCTTTTTGGGGTTTAACCAATAAGGGGCTACTTAACATTATCTTTGTTATTCAAAAAAAAGCAGTTAGATACCTGTGTTCTGCTAAGTTAAGAGATTCTTGCAAACCCCTCTTCATTTCGGAAAAAATCCTAACTCTTTTTTCACTCTTTATCTTAGAAACAGCTGCTCTTATTCACAAAATTCCCAAACTACCCTCTGACACTGGCCATTTGACTCGTCATGTAAATGATGTTCCCCTACCTATTCCTACGTCTTCCCTTACCAAAAACTGATTAATTTACATAAGTAAAAAAATTTACAATCATGTTCCTCTATGTGTTAGACATATATCGGATGTTAAGAAATTTAAAAGAGAATTAAAGTCGCTTTTATTGGCTAAGGCATATTATAACCTGGATGACTTTTTTTAATGATAGGTTTTAACCTTGGACATGTTGGAAAGTTTTCTTTTTTCCTTTTTTCTTCTCTAGTTTTGTCAACAAGTTTACCTTTAGTTAGTAATTCATTGTTTTATTTAGTTATCTTTAATTTAAGTATGTTCAAAAAGTTTTGTCTTCTTGTGTTTAATTTTGTTCATTGTTTTGTCAATTTTTGAAATTGTATTTGTGTTTTGTTTTTTTAGCTTGTAGGATGCTTGTACACAAGATTATTCTTACGTAATATAGCACATTTTCTTTCTTTCTTTCATAACCAAGAAGTTTATATATGCCTTATTAACAATGGTTTCATAGTGCTGATTAAGTTTGACTGCTTGAACACCAAGGTCCCTTTATTCATTAGGGTTATTTGAGAAGAGTATAGATCACCTATAATTTTCTGAAATAGCATTTTTTTCTCAGGCAATTATTTTCTGCAAAAAACTAGTTTTTTATTAATTTTACCCTTAGCCCCCCACCCACCCCACACTACTTACCAGTAAAAAATTGTTTTCAAAAATCATTGTTTTCCAAAATAATACGTATGAATAACAACTAGATACGTCGTTAATATCTAATATAATAAGACAGTTTGTTTAGTTAAATTTGATATAATTATATACATGTATATTAATAAATATTTAATACGAAAACAGTGTTATTAGATTGGATATTATGGATGAAAAACAGTGATTTTTCAAAAGAATTTCTTACTGGACAAATGTTTAGGATGGGTGGGGGGGTTAAGGGTTCTGTTAATGAAAAACAATGTTTTTGCAGAAAATATTTATTTAATATTTAAGTTAATAACACTGTTTATTTGAATTTGATATAATTTTATATATAAATATTTAGTATAAAAACAGTGTTATTAGACTGGATAATATGGACAAAAAACAATGATTTTTCATAATAATTTTTCTTAAATTTTTTAAAAAAGGCGTTTTTTCGCCAAGCATTTATTTTCTGCAAAAAGATCGTTTTTCATTAATCCTACCCTTAGCCCCCCATCCACCCCACACTATTTACCAGTAAAAAATTGTTTTAAAAAATCATTATTTTTCCAAAATAACACGCATGAATAACAGCTGGTTTCGTCGTTAATATCTAATCTAATAACATAGTTTATTTATTTAAATTTGATATAATTATACATATGTATATTAATAAATATTTAATACAAAAATAGTGTTATTAGATTGGATATTATGGATAAAAAACAGTGATTTTTCAAAAGAATTTCTTACTGGACAAATGTTTGGGGTGGGTGGGGGGTTAAGGGTTTTGCTTATGAAAAACAATGTTTCTGCAGCAAATATTTCTGCAATACTTAATTTAAATAACACTGTTTATTTAAATAAAAAGCATTTTTTTCTGAAACAATTATTTTCTGCAAAAAAGATCGTTTTTTATTAATCCTACCCTTAGCCCCCCACCCACCCCACACTATTTACCAGTAAAAAATTGTTTTAAAAAATCATTGTTTTCCAAAATAATACGTATGAATAACAACTGGATACGTCGTTAATATCTAATATAATAAGACAGTTTGTTTCGTTAAATTTAATATAATTAAATACATGTATATTCATAAATATTTAATGCAAAAACAGTGTTATTAGATTGGATATTTTGGATGAAAAACCGTGATTTTTCAAAAGAATTTCTTACTGGACAAATGTTTGGGGTGGGTGGGGGGTTAAGGGTTGTTTTGATAAAAAACAATGTTTTTGCAGAAAATATATATTCAGTAGTTAATTTAATAATACTGTTTATTTAAATTTGAAAGAATTTTATATATAAATATTTAGTATAAAAACTGCGTTATTAGATTGATTAATATATACGTAAAACAGTGATTTTTAGGAAGAATTTCATAAAATATTTGAGGTCCAGTAATCGGGTTTAAAATCTATGCCGAAATTTTCTCCCTTTTGTAAACAGAACTGTATATGATATACGTATATTCTCCAGTTTAATAAATATACTTTGACCATATACGGTTGATAAATATACCAATAGTTTTAATTTAAAAACTGTCTTTTTGAACCTAGAGAATGAAAAGTGTTCTATCACCAATAATTCTCTTAAAAAGCATTTTTTTTAGGCGGTCATTTTCTGCAAAAAATGGTTTTTTATTAATCCCACCCTTAGCCCCCCACCCACCCCATACTCTTTACCTGTAAGAAATTATTTAAAAAATCATCGTTTTCCAAAATAACACGCACGAATTAACTGAGTCTCAAGAATTCTCCAAGTATTGACAGCTCTCTCATCAAATCCAGTTCAAAAGTCAATGTAGTTTTGTGGGACATTTATTATTCAATTGCTCTCATTTAGTTTCATAAGTTGCCGTATATTTAATTGGGTTAGAAGACATTGCTTTCCATTTTACATAGATTTCTTGTATACATATCTTCCAAGCGATAATTTACAGATAATTATCAAGTATTGTATGACGAAGATTAATTATCGGCTTCTTAGATAACTTTCTCGACGTTTAGGTTGCCTCCTATAATTACGTGGTCGGCAAACCGAGTCGTTGGGACTACCAGACAATACAGGAACTGATTAATATAACCAGAGAAGAAATAACGGTTATTTTGTATTGTATGTCTGTCGCATAGTCGAAAGTTTACCTTCATTTTTTTGGTTTATTTGAACTTAAAAGTTGGGGATTTTATATGTAATTTTAACATTAGAATGTTCAAACCCACAATATTGTATCATTTCTCTTAGATGCATCAAACCACTCGGATGAACTTTTTCACTTTATTTATATGTTTTATAATGGTAAACGATGTTCAACATTCCTTACTGGGAACTGTAAACATTAGCGCAAGTATGACACAATATCTAAAAATAATTATTAAGTTTCTGAGCCTTCATTTTATATATTATAAATAAATTATCGCTGTTTAGTTTGACCTTGTCGCATAAAAAGTCTTTTTTTTTATTCTATATGACTAATAATGGTGATAGTATAAAAGCGACTATCTATTATTAATCAATCCTATGTTCCAGAGGTGAGAATAGATTTGATACAATAAAACCAACATGGTGCCTAGCCTTTGTGAGGTCGTTAACATTTAAAACGAACATACCTATAGTCAGTTGATAATGTCAGTATTTTTATTTGAATGGTTGCATCATCATTGCAGTAAGGCAGTAGCAAGATTTTTGATTTCCTATGGTGTAATATACAGGGAAGGATCTAGAGGAAAATTAAGGTATAACTTCAGGTTAACTGGCAGAAAATATTCGACTCTGTAAATAAAAAGTAGGTACATCTAATGGCCAATTAACACACTACCCTGCATTGAAAAAGCAGTTGTTTGCAATCAATCACTCAAAAAATTGATCATGATTAAGGTATTATTTAACACTAGTATTCCTTCTTTCATTAATTTCCAGATCATCAAACATTATATTATATTTAATTGACCATTTAGGGAAATCTTAATTTTGCAACAGAAATTACATCAATATCCCTTGTACCAACTCTCTAGGATTAATACTTGTTAAACAGTACCTAAATGAATTATTACAATTTCAGCTGTTACATAACTGAAAGTTGATTTAGTTGGGTTTTTCCTTGCAATTATGTGTTACAAAATGTGGTCTTAGGTTAAGCAAAGTTGGTGCCCTTTTTTATGTAGTATAATAAGCTGGTCCCATATACAGGGTGTTCGAAAAATAGACGGAGATATTTCAATGGGCGATTCCTTGTAAAAAAATATGAGAAAAAGTTTCACCCATTGAAATATCTCCGTCTATTTTTCGAACACCCTGTATACATACATAGAGATATATATGTGTATTCAAATAGTTCCAATTTATGTACAGACGTAATTAAATAATTTCAAAGGAATGATTGTGTTATGCCCATGAAAACTGCTATTGCAGGATGTAAATGGTTGAAAAAAAATACAGCAGGGATGAACTTTTAAGATACACCAGAAAGGTGCTGAATTGAGTGACAAAATGGCAGCACATTGTCAATTCAAGGGTGATGAAAAACAAGGTTTTTGCAGGAAATATATATTCAACATTTAATTTATTAACGTATTAATTTATGATATAATTTTATATATAAATATTTAGTACAAAAACAGCGTCACTAGATTGGATAATATGGACGAAAAACAGTGATTTTTCAAAGGAATTTCTTACTGGACAAATGTTTGGGGTGGGTGGGGGGGGTTTAGGGTTTTGTTGATGAAAAACAATGTTTTTGCAGAAAATATATATAAAATATTTAATTTATTAACATTTTTTATTTAAATTTGATATAATTTTATATATAAATATTTAGTAAAAAAACAGCGTTATTATTTATTAGATCGAAAATTTTGCATAACTTTTTTGTTATTAAAGATAGAGCTTTCATTTAAAAACTGTCAGGTACTCCTAGTGAAGGTGCATCTTGTACGTAATTATCTAAATTTGAGAAATTTACGGTTTTTGAGAAAAATCGAAATTTTGGTTTTTTACCATTAACATGTACTTTATTGATCGAAAATTTTGCATAACTTTTTTGTTAATAAAGATAGAGCTTTCATTTAAAAACTGTCAAGTACTCCTAGTGAAGGGGCATCTTGCACGTAATTATCAAAAACTGAAAAATTTGCGGTTTTTGAGAAAAATCGGAATTTCGGTTTTTTACCATTAACATGTACTTTATTGATCGAAAATTTTGCATAACTTGTTTGTTATTAAAGATAGAGCTTTCATTTAAAAACTGTCAAGTACTCCTAGTGAAGGGGCATCTTGCACGTAATTATCAAAAACTGAAAAATTTGCGGTTTTTGAGAAAAATCGAAATTTCGGTTTTTTACCATTAACATGTACTTTATTGATCGAAAATTTTGCATAACTTGTTTGTTATTAAAGATAGAGCTTTCATTTAAAAACTGTCAAGTACTCCTAGTGAAGGGGCATCTTGCACGTAATTATCAAAAACTGAAAAATTTGCGGTTTTTGAGAAAAATCGAAATTTCGGTTTTTTACCATTAACATGTACTTTATTGATCGAAAATTTTGCATAACTTGTTTGTTATTAAAGATAGAGCTTTCATTTAAAAACTGTCAAGTACTCCTAGTGAAGGGGCATCTTGCACGTAATTATCAAAAACTGAAAAATTTGCGGTTTTTGAGAAAAATCGAAATTTCGGTTTTTTACCATTAAGATGTACTTTATTGATCGAAAATTTTGCATAACTTTTTTGTTAATAAAGATAGAGCTTTCATTTAAAAACTGTCAAGTACTCCTAGTGAAGGGGCATCTTGCACGTAATTATCAAAAACTGAGAAATTTACGGTTTTTGAGAAAAATCGAAATTTCGGTTTTTTATCATTAACATGTATTTTATTAGATCGAAAATTTTGCATAACTTTTTTGTTATTAAAGATAGAGCTTTCATTTAAAAACTGTCAAGTACTCCTAGTGAAGGGGCATCCTGCACGTAATTATCAAAAACTGAGAAATTCACGGTTTTTGAGAAAAATCGAAATTTGGGTTTTTTACCATTAACATGTATTTTATTAGATCGAAAATTTTGCATAACTTTTTTGTTATTAAAGATAGAGCTTTCATTTAAAAACTGTCAAGTACTCCTGGCAAAGGGCCACCTTGCACATAATTATCAAAATTAAAAAAATTATAGTTTTTGAGAAAAATCAAAATAACCTTTTTCTACAATTAACATGTACTTTTTTAGATCGAAAATTTTGCATAACTTTTTTGTTAATAAAGATAGAGCTTTCATTTAAAAACTGTCAAGTACTCCTAGTGAAGGGGCATCTTGCACGTAGTTATCAAAAACTGAAAAATTTGCGGTTTTTGAGAAAAATCGAAATTTCGGTTTTTTACCATTAACATGTACTTTATTAGATCGAAAATTTTGCATAACTTTTTTGTTATTAAAGATAGAGCTTTCATTTAAAAACTGTCAAGTACTCCTGGCAAAGGGGCACCTTGCACATAATTATCAAAATTAAAAAGTTATAGTTTTTGAGAAAAATCAAAATAACCTTTTTCTACAATTAACATGTACTTTTTTAGATCGAAAATTTTGCATAACTTTTTTGTTATTAAAGATAGAGCTTTCATTTAAAAACTGTCAAGTACTCCTAGTGAAGGGGCATCTTGCACGTAATTATGAAAAATTGAAAAATTTGCAGTTTTTGAGAAAAATCGAAATTTCGGTTTTTTACCAATAAACATGTACTTTATTAGATCGAAAATTTTGCATAACTTTTTTGTTATTAAAGATAGAGCTTTCATTTAAAAACTGTCAAGTACTCCTAACGAAGGGGCATCTTGCACGTAATTATCAAAAACTGAAAAATTTGCGGTTTTTGAGAAAAATCGAAATTTCGGTTTTTTACCATTAACATATACTTTATTAGATCGAAAATTTTGCATAACTTTTTTGTTATTGAAGATATAGCTTTCATTTAAAAACTGTCAAGTACTCCTGGCAAAGGGGCACCTTGCACATAATTTTCAAAATTTTAAAAATTATAATTTTTGAGAAAAATCAAAATTTAGGTTTTTTACAATTAACATGTATATTTTTAGATCGAAAATTTTGTATAACTTTTTTGTTATTAAAGATAGAGCTTTCATTTAAAAACTGTCAAGTACTCCTAACGAAGGGGCATCTTGCACGTAATTATCAAAAACTGAAAAATTTGCGGTTTTTGAGAAAAATCGAAATTTCGGTTTTTTACCATTAACATGTACTTTATTAGATCGAAAATTTTGCATAACTTTTTTGTTATTGAAGATAGAGCTTTCATTTAAAAACTGTCAAGTACTCCTGGCAAAGGGGCACCTTGCACATAATTATCAAAATTAAAAAAATTATAGTTTTTGAGAAAAATCAAAATTACCGTTTTTTACAATTACCATGTACTTTTTTAGATCGAAAATTTAGTATAACTTTTTTGTTATTAAAGATAGAGCTTTCATTTAAAAACTGTCAAGTACTCCTTGTAAAGGGGCACCTTGTACGTAATTATCAAAATTGAAAAAATTATAGTTTTTGAGAAAAATCAAAATTTCGGTTTTTTACAATTAACATGTACTTTTTTAGATCGAAAATGTTGTATAACTTTTTTGTTAATAAAGATAGAGCTTTCATTTAAAAACTGTCAAGTGCTCCTTGCAAAGGGTCACCTTGTACGTAATAATAAAAAAGTAAAAGAATTGTAGTTTTTGAAAAAAATCGAAATTTCTGTTTTTTACCATTAACGTGTACTTTATTATATCGTAAATTTTGCATAACTTTTTTGTTATTAAAGATAGAGCTTTCATTTAAAAACTGCCAAGTACTCCTTGCAAAGGGGCACCTTGAACGTAATTATCAAAACTGAAAAAATTATAGTTTTTGAGAAAAATCGAAATTTCGGATTTTTACCATTAACATGTACTTTTTTAGATAGTAAATTTTGCATAACTTTTTTGTTAATAGAGATAGAGCTTTTATTTAAAAACTGTCAAGTATTGCTTGCAAAGGGGCACCTTGTACGTAATTATCAAAATTAAAAAAATTATAGTTTTTGAGAAAAATCAAAATTTCGGTTTTTTACTATTAACATGTATTTTATTAGATCGAAAATTTTGCATAACTTGTTTGTTATTGAAGATAGAGCTTTCATTTAAAAACTGTCAAGTACTCCTAGTGAAGGGGCATCTTGCACGTAATTATCAAAAACTGAGAAATTTACGGTTTTTGAGAAAAATCGAAATTTCGGTTTTTTTACCATTAAGATGTACTTTATTAGATCGAAAATTTTGCATAACTTGTTTGTTATTAAAGATAGAGCTTTCATTTAAAAACTGTCAAGTATTCCTAGTGAAGGGGCATCTTGCACGTAATTATCAAAAACTGAGAAATTTACGGTTTTTGAGAAAAATCGAAATTTCGGTTTTTTTACCATTTAGATGTACTTTATTAGATCGAAAATTTTTTGCATAACTTGTTTGTTATTAAAGATAGAGCTTTCATTTAAAAACTGTCAAGTATTCCTAGTGAAGGGGCATCTTGCACGTAATTATCAAAAACTGAGAAATTTACGGTTTTTGAGAAAAATCGAAATTTCGGTTTTTTTACCATTTAGATGTACTTTATTAGATCGAAAATTTTGCATAACTTGTTTGTTATTGAAGATAGAGCTTTCATTTAAAAACTGTCAAGTACTCCTAGTGAAGGGGCATCTTGTACGTAATTATCTAAAACTGAGAAATTTACGGTTTTTGAAAAAAATTAAAATTTCGATTTTTTACCATTAACATGTACTTTATTAGATCGAAAATTTTGCATAACTTGTTTGTTATTAAAGATAGAGCTTTCATTTAAAAACTGTCAAGTACTCGTAGTGAAGGAGCATCTTTTGTGTATTATTTAAGGTTATGTGAGAAAAGTAGAGATTTTTCTATGTAATATAATTTTCTTAAAAAGCATTTTTTTCTCGAGCAATTATTTTCTGCAATAAAATCATTTTTCATTAATCCTACCCTTAGCCCCCCACCCACCCCACACTACTTACCAGTAAGAAATTCTTTTCAAAGATCATTGTTTTCCAAAATAATACGCATGAATACCAGCTGGTTTCATCTTTAATATCTAATCTAATAACACAGTTTGTTTATTTACATTTGAAATAATTATATATATGTATATTAATAAATATTTAATACAAAAACAGTACTATTAGATTGGATATTATGGACGAAAAACAGTGATGTTTCAGAAGAATTTCGTCAAATATTTGAAATGTATTGTCAATTTTTTAAAATGCTGAAATTTTCTCTTTGTTGTAAACATGACATACGTATATATTCCACAGTTAATAAATATGCCAAAACCAAAAAATTTACTAAAAAATCGTAATGAATAAATACACATTTAACGATAATAATATATGATGTGTTGCTCGAATCCTTATAAGTTCGGAGGAAAATGCTATTGGAATGTCCAAAATCTTTTTTGATAAGGTTAATGGATCTAAATTTCAGTAACACAACCTCAACTGCAAGGATTTGTCATCAGGAAAGTGAGTGTGACAATATGCAAATCACTTCTATCGTCAAGTGACGAATTTAATATTTGCTTTGACGATGACTGAACGCACACTTTTGACCATTATTTTATTTAAGATTTGCATTTATAGGATATAGGTGTCGAATTAAATTATTCAAAGAACTCGTATACAAATTTTCATATTTCTATGTCTCATAATTTTTGAGTTACAGGCATTGTGTAATTTTGTTTTTATTTTTTTTTTCAAAAAATTGTTTTTGTTAATTTTTATATTTTTTTCAAAAATTCCTCGTATAGGTGTCGAATTAAATTACTCAAAGAACTCGTATACAAATTTTCATATTTCTATGTCTCATAATTTTTGAGTTACAGGCATTGTGTAATTTTTTTTTCAATTTTTTTCAAAATTTTTTTTTGTTACAGGCATTTTGGGATTTTAAAATAATTTTTATATTTTTTTTTGAAAAATCTTGAAGTATGTATTTAATCAAATTAATCAAACAATCTACATAAAAATTTTCAAACTTCAATTTTATATAATATTTTTCTTAATTATTAATTTTTTTAAATTTTAATAAAATGGATAAATATAAAATAAAAATAAGTAAAATTAGGAAGAATTTAATTTAAAAAAAAATGTTTTTACATATTTATTTTTAATTCACGACATACGTATCCAATCAAATTAATCAGATAATCCAAAAACAAATTTTCATATTTCTATTTTTAATTAAGTTTTTAAGTTACAGACATTTTGTGATTTTTTTAAAAACCTTACAAATTAAAAATCGAAATTTGAAGAATTGCATACGGTTTGTTTGATTATTTTTATTAGACCCCTATTTAAGATGGATCCAATTTATCCCAATTAACTTTAAAAAAATTCACTTATTGATAAGTAAGTCGATATCATAAATTGAACGAAGCTCGACATCTTCTCGGTTGAATCGAGGTTAACGACTCTTCAAAGAAAATCGATACGGCACCCATCAAATTTTATTGATGATTTGTAACGTTGCGTGTAGTAGCATTATTCCTCTTTTGATATATTAAGTGGAACTTTTCCAGGCTCCAAGGTTCCTAATGCTAAAGTTCAATTTTATTACACAGAAATAAATAAAAAACCATAAAATATTGTATCTGCGGTATTAAAATACAGAAAAAAGCCACTGGCGGGCTTCCTAAAGTCATTGAACCGTCACAAGCAACGGTATAAGTATATCCATCAAGCTAATCAGTCTAATTCATATACTTACTGGAAATCAATGGCGATAATGTTTAATAACAAGCTATTTATTTGATGATTAGTAAACAAAGTCTTCAATTATGTAAATTTATAATAAATAGATATTAATTGAAGTTGATGCCTTAACGTGGTTAATGTAATATGGGCCAAGAATTTGATTTTGCCATTGGATTACTTGGAAAGAACCACAACACCTTCCAGAGTCACCCAAGCAAGTCAGTGCTTTCCCACACATCCTATTTATAGTCGTATAAGAGTGATTGAGAATATAAGGTGACTTAGTTGCCTCACCTTGCCTCGGCTCTTCCTCTATGATTATGCCTGTGAGTGAGGCTTTTAAGTGAACCAGGATCATTTCTATAAGAGGTACACCACTTGTCAAAGGCCTTTGGGAGGTCTCAGAAGGGAGCAATAGCCTCAATGTAAAAAGTCTTTTTCAAAGTCTTCTGAGGTGTTATTGGTAATATGATCAATGCAGCTCCTCGTGTATGTGATCGCTCACAAAGCGATTGAACGCAATACGAAAAGAAAAAACCGATTACGTACAAATAATCGTCGGTTTCACCCTCGTGAAAGTAGGAATTTAGGCGCCAACAGGGGTCGGCGCGTCTAGGTTTATCGATCCCTGGAAAATCGGGATTCCAGCAACAATTCCGTAAAGGGAGGTCGATGTCGGGGTTATAAAACTATGCGACCCCTCGAGTTTGAGGGTCGCCAGTCAGTAACTGTATGAAATAAAAAAATGTAAATTAATTAAAGGGCCCTGAAGGACCCTAAAAATTAATTGGAGCACTTTAAAGTGAAAATCCAGGTACCTGTAGAAATGAAACAGTTTTTTGTGATTATTAATTTTATTTATGAAAAATCTAGGATATTGAAGAGGTTCGAAGGACCAAAAAAAAATTCTCATTTGTCTGCGAATCAATATTAAAAGAGCTTGAATATGATCAGGCATGAACTTAGGAGGGAGGGATCATTTTAAGGGTTTATCATGCATAACTTAATTTATGAGTATCGCCCTTATCGAAGGGCCAAAAGTTAAAAAAGAAAAGAGGTTTCAGTTATATTAAAAACTGCTATTGCACACATTTTTCTTGAGGTTAGAATTAGTTGGATGCAGTTCGCAGGATTGATTTGAGCAAAGCATCCAATCAGATTGACCATTGGAAAAGTGTCTTTAATGAGACTGCTTGATTCGTAATTTATAAATGAAAATAATACATTATATTTCCATATTTAAAAGAAGAAAGTTCCAGTAAAAGAATGAAGCAAATCCATGCAGTAGAACCTTTTTTATCCAGACTTTTCCAAGGCATGTCATGTTTATGAGAAGAAATTCATAATCCTTGGTTAACTTGGGTTCTTGTGCTCAGATCCTTATCATTTTTGTTTTAAAAGCTTCCTGGAATATCATGAAGCTTCCAATAAAAGAATTAAGCAAATCCTTGCTCTAGAACCTTTTTTATCCAGACTTTTCCAAGGCATGTCATGTATATGAGAAGAAATTCGTAACCCTTGGATAACTTGGGTCATAACTTTAGTTCTAGTGCTCAAATTGTTTTTATTTTTGTGATACAAGTTTCCCTGGAATATTTTTAAGTTTTCATTAAAAGAATGAAGCAAATCCATGCACTAGAACCTTTTTTATCCAGACTTTTCCGAGGCATGTCATGTATATGAGAATAAATTCATAACCCTTGGATAACTTGGGTCATAACTTTGGTTCTGGTGCTCAAATTATTTTCGTTTTTGTTTTAAAAGTTTCCCTGGAACATTCTTAAACTTCCAGTGAAAAAATCAAGCAAATCCCTGCACCAGAACCTTTTTTATCCAGACTTTTCCAAGGCATGTCATGTATATGAGAAGAAATTCATAACCCTTGGATAACTTGGGTCATAACTTTAGTTCTAGTTCTCAGATTGTTTGCATTTTTATTTTATAAGTTTCCTGGAATAATGTTAAGCTTCCAGTAAAAAAATGAAGCAAATCCATGCACTTGAACCTTTTTTATCCAGACTTTTCCACGGCATGTCATGTTTATGAGAAGAATTTCATAACACTTGGATAACTTGGGTCATAACTTTAGTTCTAGTGCTCAGATTGTTTTCATTTTTCTTTTAAAAGTTTCCTGGAATAATATTAAGCTTTCAATAAAAGAATGAAGCAAATCCTTGCACTAGAACCTTTTTTATCCAGACTTTTCCGAGGCATGTCATGTATATGAGAAGAAATTCATAACCCTTGGATAACTTGGGTCATAACTTTGGTTCTAGTGCTCAGATTGTTTTCATTTTTGTTTTAAAAGTTTCCTGGAATATTATTAAGCTTCTAATAAAAGAATGAAGCAAATCCATGCACTAGAACCTTTTTTATCCAGACTTTTCCGAGGCATGTCATGTATATGAGAATAAATTCATAACCCTTGGATAACTTGGGTCATAACTTTGGTTCTAGTGTTCGGATTGTTTTCATTTTTGTTTTAAAAGTTTTACTGGAATATTATTAAGCTTCCAATAAAAGAATGAGGCAAATCCATGCACTAGAACCTTTTTTATCCAGACTTTTTCAAGGCATGTCATGTATATGAGAAGAAATTCATAACCCTTGGATAACTTGGGTCATAACTTTGGTCCTAGTGCTCAGATTGTTTTCATTTTTGTTTTACAAGTTTTCTGGAATATTATTAAGCTTCTAATAAAAGAATGAAGCAAATCCATGCACTAGAACCTTTTTTATCCAGACTTTTTCAAGGCATGTCATGTATATGAGAAGAAATTCATAACCCTTGGATAACTTGGGTCATAACTTTAGTTCTAGTGCTCAAATTGTTTTCATTTCTGTGATACAAGTTTCCCTGGAATAATAGTAAGCTTCTAATAAAAGAATGAAGCAAATCCATGCACTAGAACCTTTTTTATCCAGACTTTACCAAGGCATGTCATGTATATGAGAAGAAATTCATAACCCTTGGGTCATAACTTTAGTTCTAGACCTCAGATTGTTTTCATTTTTGTTTTAAAAGTTTCCTGGAATAATATTAAGCTTCTAGTAAGAGAATCAACCAAATCCATGCACTAGAACCTTTTTTATCCAGACTTTTTCAAGGCATGTCATGTATATGAGAAGAAGTTCATAACCCTTGGATAACTTGGGTCATAACTTTGGTCCTAGTGCTCAGATTGTTTTCATTTTTGTTTCAAAAGTTTCCCTGGAATATTCTTAAACTTCCAGTGGAAAAATCAAGCAAATCCATTGACCAGAACCTTTTTTATCCAGACTTTTCAAAGGCATGTCATGTATATGAGAAGAAATTTATAACCCTTGGATAACTTGGGTCATAACTTTGGTCCTAGTGCTCAGATTGTTTTCATTTTTGTTTTAAAAGTTTCCCTGGAATAATATTTAGCTTGCACTAAAAGAATGAAGCAAATCCATGCACTAGAGCCTTTTTTATCCAGACTTTTTCAAGGCATGTCATGTATATGAGAAGAAATTTATAACCTTTGAATATCTTTGATCATAACTCTAGTTTTAGTACTTAAGGTTATATGAGAAAAGTATAAGTATAGGTTTTCTTTCAGACAATTATTATCTGCAAAAAAAACCGTTTTTCCTTAACCCCACCCCACACAAGTTACCAGTAAGAAATTGTTTTTAAAAATCATTCTTCTCCAAAATAACACACATGAATGAAAGATGGTTTTGTCGTTAATATCTAATCTAATAACACAGTTTGTTCATTTAAATTTGATATAATTAAATAAATGTCTATTAATAAATATTTAATGCGAATACAGTGCTATTAAATTAGGTATTATGGACGAAAAACGGTGATTTTTCAAAAGAATCCCTTACTGGGCAAATGTTTGGGGTGGGTAGGGGGGTAAGGGTTGTTTTGATGAAAAACAATGTTTTTGCAATATTTAATTTTATATATAAATATTTAGCATAAAGACAGATATATAAAATAAAGGACCTTATACTCTCCATCACTACAACTATACACTTCAATTTGTTCTTTTCGAAAACTTATTAAAATAATAAATTAATCTTCGTTTTTTGCTCTCCACGTGAAAGTAGTCCGGTGAAATCAAACATCAAATTTAGTAACGGTAGTTGCACCTCACTTTGATGTAACATCAGAAGTAAAAACAGTAACAAAAGAACTATAAAGCTCTTAGTCAACTGGTCAACTCAAGCATGAGCCACGGGTAAACTGCATGAAACGAGATACAAGATATACGCGCCAATTATTCGGTTTACGGTTGACGGATCCCTAGTAATTCAGTAGGATAACCTTTGTTTGTTTATATGGGCTGAATTAATGTTTAAATAATTTTTTTTTGTGAATTTTAGATTAACAAAAAAACATGACGGACACGAGTACGGCGGACGGAGAGCTTCCGCCCCAGACCAACGGCATAATGAATAACGGACTGGACGACGACGAAAGGGCGAAAATTCGTCCGGCCGACATCGACGCCGATGTTCGGGAAATGGAACGAAGGAAAAGGGTCGATCTTATTATGAACAGCAAACTTTTCCGAGAGGTATGTAGTTTATTCATGTTATGAATGTACATTAATAAATATTTAATACAAAAACAGAATCGTCTATCCTTGTTTTCCAGATTTCCTTTGGTTGTGCCATGTTGCGCTAACTATCTTTATCCTCTTTCGTTGATGAGACCTTTGTCTGCGTTGTATCTATCATTTGTGTCCAATAATTTTCTCAATTCTGCTTTCCTACTCTCTCAAACATTGCTACCAATTATAAATAGAAGAGATTATCCTAAAGCAATAATAATTATACAAACATTACAAGAGATTATATCTGGTTCGAAGGACCACATTTGGTCCTTCGAGTTTGTATTAACTGTCCACAATACCCGGCTCGAATAACCAAATGATCTCCAAAAAATTAATATTAAGGTAAGATTTATAATACTACATTTAAATATAGTGTAAATAAGAAAATAATATCAACCCTACCCTACCTCCCCTACTCTACCCTACCTAGTATTAAGACTAAGGGATCATTTATGCTCCTCTTATAGATATTATATAAGTCTCCAATAGACTATAACTCGAACGATATTTTGTCCTACCTAATGATAATTTATATGCCATTCATCCTAAATTATCCCTTAAACGTTATTTTGAAATTCCTTTCCTGAATTGAACATTTTTCGATATAATATAATTTTTTGTATAATATTTTAAATGATTTTTATCCTGTTATATAGGAGCTGGAAAGAATAATCGAGACCCAGTTAAAAGATGGCTCCGGGACCTCGGGACTGTTACAACAGATCTCCGATATGGTTGGGGTAAACAAACAGGCAGGGAACGTGTTCAAAAGTTCAAGCTGTGTTATTCCTATTAACGATATTAGAGGTAAATATCATTTTTTACTCACCCTTTTTCACCCTTAACTTGGGGTTTTTATTGCGTTGCATAACTTGGTTGGAAAGAGGATTCTCAAGGTTCAGTGGAAGCCTCATAAAAATCCCTTAATACATTTTTAAGTTCTAGCACAAAGTGTCTCTATAGGTTAATTAAATTTAAATATCTAAATCCACAGTTCCACTTTAAGACTCGTCAAAGTACATCTCTTGTATATATGAGTCTAACTCAAAAAGTACTTGAGCTACAAGAATTCTTTATATATGAAAATGTTCCTTAGAAATCACCTTAAGGTTGAGTAAAAACCTCATTAAAATGCTTGCAATAGTTTTTGATTTATCATGGAGAGAAGTTAGATTTTTATGAAAAAAAAGTGTTAGGGTATATGGCTCAACCAAAAGAGCTGAAGTTCAAGTTATTTTGCACCTAAAAAAATATTTTATATGAGAAATTGATCCTCAGGAATCGTCTTACAGTTTACTAAAAGAAATATGAAAATCCCTCAAAAACTTTTTGAGTTATACTCAAAAGTGTCTTGACATGTACTATGTTCAATCTCACTCCGAAAATTCTACTTTAGGCCTCGTCTAGGTCCAGCTCACGTAAAACTGAGTGTAACTCAAAAAGTACTTGAACTGCAAGAATTGTTTATATATGAAAATGTTCCTTAGGAATCACTTCAACTTTGATTAAAAACGTCATTAAAATTCTTGCAATAGTTTTTGATTTATCATGGAGAGAAATTAGATTTTTATGAAAAAAAAGTGTTAGGACATATGGCTCAACTAAAACTGCTGTAGCTCAGTTAATTTTTCGCCTAAAAAATATTTTATATGAAAAATTAATCCTCAGGAATCCTCTTACAGTTTACTAAAAAAAATATAAAAATCCCTCAACAACTTTTTGAGTTATACTCAAAAGTCTCTTGAAATGTACTATGTTCAATCTCACTCCGAAAATTCTACTTTAGGCCTCGTCTAGGTCCAGCTCACGTAAAACTGAGTGTAACTCAAAAAGTACTTGAACTGCAAGAATTCTTTATATATGAAAATGTTCCTTAGGAATCTCCTCAACTTTGAGTAAAAACTTTATTAAAATGCTTGCAATAGTTTTTGAGTTATCATGGAGAGAAGTTAGATTTTTATGAAAAAAATGCGTTAGGATATATGGCTCAACCCAAACTGCTGTAGCTCAGTTAATTTTTCGCCTAAAAAAATATTTTATATGAAAAATTGATCCTCAGGAATCCTTCTACAGTTTACTAAAAAAAATATCAAAATCCCTCAACAACTTTTTGAGTTATACTCAAAAGTGTCTTGACATGTACTATATTCAATCTCAGTCCGAAAATTCTACTTTAAGCCTTGTCTAGGTCCACCTCATGTAAATCTGAGTCTAACTCAAAAAGTAAGTAAAGATATGAAAATGTTCCTTAGAAATCACCTCAACTTTGAGTAAAAACCTTATTAAAATGCCTGGAATAGGTTTTGAGTTATCATGGAGAGAAATTAGATTTTTATGAAAAAAAAAGTGTTAGGGTATATGGCTCAACCAAAACTGCTGTAACTCAGTTAATTTTGCATCTAAAAACATATTTTATATAAGTAATTGATCCTCAGGGATCCTCTTATAGTTTACTAAAAGAAATATAAAAATCCCTCAACAACTTTTTGAGTTATACTCAAAAGTGCCTTGACATGTCCTATATTAAATCTCACTCCGAAAATTCTACTTTAGGCCTCGTCTAGGTCCAACTCACGTAAATCTGAGTCTAACTCAAAAAGTACTTGAGCTACAAGAATTCTTTATATATGAAAATGTTCCTTAGGAATCACCTCAAATTTGAGTAAAAACCTCGTTAAAATGCTTTTAATAGTTTTTGATTTATCATGGAGAGAAGTTAGATTTTTATGGAAAAAAAGTGTTAGGACATATGGCTCAACCAAAACTGCTGTAGCTCAGTTAATTTTTCGCCTAAAAAATATTTTATATGAAAAATTGATCCTCAGGAATCCTCTTACAGTTTACTAAAAAAAATATAAAAATCCCTCAACAACTTTTTGAGTTATACTCAAAAGTGCCTTGACATGTCCTATATTAAATCTCACTCCGAAAATTCTACTTTAGGCCTCGTCTAGGTCCACCTCATGTAAATCTGAGTCTAACTCAAAAAGTACTTGAGCTACAAGAATTCTTTATATGTGAAAATGTTCCTTAGGAATCACCTCAAGTTTGAGTAAAAACCTCATTAAAATGCCTGGAATAGTTTTTGATTTATCATGGAGAGAAGTTAGATTTTTATGAAAAAAAAGTGTTGGCATATATGGCTCAACCAAAACAGCTGAAGTTCGGTTAATTTTGCACCTAAAAAAATATTTTATCTGAGAAATTGATCCTCAGGAATCCTCTTACAGTCTACTGAAAGAAATACAAAAATCCCTCAACAACTTTTTGAGTTATACTCAAAAGTGTCTTGACATGTACTATATTAAATCTCACTCTGAAAATTCTATTTTAAGCCTTGTCTAGGTCCACCTCATGTAAATCTGAGTGTAACTCAAAAAGTACTTGAGCTACAAGAATTCTTTATATATGAAAATGTTCTTTAGGAATCACTTCAACTTTGAGTAAAAACCTTATTAAAATGCTTGGAATAGTTTTTGAGGTATCATGGAGAGAAGTCAGATTTTTATAAAAAAAATTGCTATGAAATATGGCTCAACCAAAACTGCTGTAGCTCAGTTAATTTTGCATCTAAAAAATATTTTATATGAGAAATTGATCCTCAGGAATCCTCTTACAGTTTACTAAAAGAAATATGAAAATCCCTCAAAAACTTTTTGAGTTATACTCAAAAGTGTCTTGACATGTACTATATTAAATCTCACTCCGAAAATTCTACTTTAAGCCTTGTCTAGGTTCACCTCATGTAAATCTGAGTCTAACTCAAAAAGTACTTGAGCTACAAGAATTCTTTAGATATGAAAATGTTCCTTAGAAATCACCTCAACTTTGAGTAAAAACCTTATTAAAATGCCTGGAATAGGTTTTGAGTTATCATGGAGAGAAATTAGATTTTTATGAAAAAAAAAGTGTTAGGGTATATGGCTCAACCAAAACAGCTGAAGTTCAGTTAATTTTGCATCTAAAAAAATATTTTATATAAGTAATTGATCCTCAGGGATCCTCTTATAGTTTACTAAAAGAAATATAAAAATCCCTCAATAACTTTTTGAGTTATACTCAAAAGTGTCTTGACATGTACTATATTAAATCTCACTCCGAAAATTCTACTTTAGGTCTCGTCTAGGTTTAGCTCACGTAAAACTGAGTGTAACTCAAAAAGTACTTGAGCTGCAAGAATTCTTTATATATGAAAATGTTCCCTAGAAATCACCTCAACTTTGAGTAAAAACCTTGTTAAAATGCCTGGAATAGGTTTTGAGTTATCATGGAGAGAAATTAGATTTTTATGAAAAAAAAAGTGTTAGGGTATATGGCTCAACCAAAACAGCTGAAGTTCAGTTAATTTTGCATCTAAAAAAATATTTTATATAAGTAATTGATCCTCAGGGATCCTCTTATAGTTTACTAAAAGAAATATGAAAATCCCTCAAAAACTTTTTGAGTTATACTCAAAAGTGTCTTGACATGTACTATATTAAATCTCACTCCGAAAATTCTACTTTAAGCCTTGTCTAGGTTCACCTCATGTAAATCTGAGTCTAACTCAAAAAGTACTTGAGCTACAAGAATTCTTTAGATATGAAAATGTTCCTTAGAAATCACCTCAACTTGGAGTAAAAACTTTATTAAAATGCCTGGAATAGGTTTTGAGTTATCATGGAGAGAAATTAGATTTTTATGAAAAAAAAAGTGTTAGGGTATATGGCTCAACCAAAACTGCTGTAACTCAGTTAATTTTGCATCTAAAAACATATTTTATATAAGTAATTGATCCTCAGGGATCCTCTTATAGTTTACTAAAAGAAATATAAAAATCCCTCAACAACTTTTTGAGTTATACTCAAAAGTGCCTTGACATGTACTATATTCAATCTCACTCCGAAAATTCTACTTTAAGCCTTGTCTAGGTTCACCTCATGTAAATCTGAGTCTAACTCAAAAAGTACTTGAGCTACAAGAATTCTTTAGATATGAAAATGTTCCTTAGAAATCACCTCAACTTTGAGTAAAAACCTTATTAAAATGCCTGGAATAGGTTTTGATTTATCATGGAGAGAAGTTAGATTTTTATGAAAAAAATGAGTTAGGGTATATGGCTCAACCAAAACAGCTGAAGTTCAGTTAATTTTACATTTAAAAAAATATTTTATATGAAAAATTGATCCTCAGGAATCGTCTTACAGTTCCTAAAAGAAATATCAAAATCCCCCAACAACTTTTTGAGTTATACTCAAAAGTGTCTTGACATGTACTATATTAAATCTCACTCCGAAAATTCTACTTTAAGCCTCGTCTAGGTCCACCTCATGTAAATCTGAGTCTAACTCAAGAAGTATTTGAGCTACAAGAATTTTTTATATATGAAAATGTTTTCTAGGAATCACATCAACTTTGAGTAAAAACCTTATTAAAATGCTTGGAATAGTTTTTGAGGTATCATGGAGGAAAGTTAGATTTTTATGGAAAAAAGTGCTATGAAATACAGCTCAACCGAAACTGCTGTAGCTCAGTTAATTTTGCATCTAAAAAAATATTTTATATAAGTAATTGATCCTCAGGGATCCTCTTATAGTTTACTAAAAGAAATATAAAAATCCCTCAACAATTTTTTGAGTTACAGTCTAAACAAACGTTTATCTTCGTCTGATTTTACTTACATTAGTAACGACTAGTAACAGTCTGCGTCTGTCACAATCAGAGTTTGAATTAAGCTGTTTATGCTAAAAACTAAAAGCAAAAAAAAAAAATTTATCTTATTTGCAATTAAATAGGCAACCCTCACTTTTTTTGCCTCATTTAACTTGCAGATTCCTCTACGCTGAAATTATTTTTATAGGTCAACTTCTGAATAGGTGCAACGTTGATTCAGGCCAAGCAAGCGAAATTGACTCGTAAAATATGAATCTCGGTGATTGCTTCTTTTGTTTTAAAGTCGTTTTTTATATTAAAGTAATTACGTAGTTATAAGTAAATTGTGATTTGTGGACATTTCGATTTTCAGGTGTTTTATTGCGGTCAAAATATGCTGCAATCAAGTCCGGTTTATTAAAGAACAAAAAACCCTAGTGAAGTCTTTAGTGTGAAATCTTTGTCAAAACAACATTTGTACAAAATGCCCATGAAATTAAAAACCTGAGAGCAACAGAGATCAGGAAACCTCGAGATCTTTAACGTGTCTAAAGGAGAAGACATGAAACAGATAGAAGGAATATTTGCACAACGGATGAATTTTGGGTCAGTTGTTTGTTCTGACAACAACTGCTCAGTGAATATGTTGTAACCTCCTTTGAAAAAAGTGTCTGTACCCAATTTGAGGAATAGGATTGGCCTAAATCAAATAAAATATCATAGCATTGAAGAGAGAAAAATATTGCACATACCACCTTGATCAAAGAGAGATCAAATGAAGAAATAAAGAGGAGGCATGGAAAAATGGGTTGAAACGCCTTGGAGCTTCTAGGAAGAATGAAAACCCTTGAAAAGTTTAATAAGTGGGTTCTGAAAGGTTCATATGCCTTGAATAGGTCCAATCAGAAGCCTCGAAAGGACCTTTCCAGGGAATTTGGAATACAAAATCGCCTGGAAATGGTCCATAATATTAAAATTCTCACAATATTTCAATTGAATCTTGATTAGTGTTCGCTTCCTTCCTTTACTTCCCAAAGAAATAAAGATTAGTGGTGGATTCTCCTAAATCCAATAAAATATTAAAGCATTGATATTTCTAAGAGGAAAACTCCCAAACTTTAAACTTTTTGAAAATACTGACTTGGTCAATGTGGATAATAAGTAATAATAAATAAATGGCTAACATTCCTCACACCTGTATAATAGACATTTGTAATTTTTTTTATCAATCTGTCACACAAAAGAAAAAACAACTGCATTCCTGAAAATATTCAGTTTTTCAAATTTTTTATAGATACACTTATTGCTCCAAATTGAAAACACTTGCCATAAAACCAACTTTTATGAAAATCGGTGGAAAATTGGAGGAATTATTCCTGTTTTTCTACTTGGGAGTCTTATTAATTTTACACGTTTTTCCTATTTAATTTTTTACTCTGAAAATATTAAGTTTTTTGAAATTTTTATAGATACACTTATTGCTCCAAATTGAAAACACTTGCCATAAAACCAACTTTTATGAAAATCGGTGGAAAATTGGAGGAATTATTCCTGTTTTTCTACTTGGGAGTCTTATTAATTTTACACGTTTTTTCATATTTAATTTTTTACTCTGAAAATATTTAACTTTTCAAATAATCAAACGCATATCTAGCATCCAATCAAGTTGAACACTTCAAATGTTGTAAATTACAAATGCCACAGTGAGAGTTTATTTAATATCTAGACGGTCCGGGCTTGATCTCCTTTCGGAATGAGTCATACTTATGTAATCCTATACAATAATTGCCTTAGGTTAATAGCCTTAATTCAACAACATATTGTTTTTTATACGGAAATACTGTATACATTAATTTATTTTTGGAGAATTAGGGTCCAAAATTTACACTCGAAAACCCGTTTATACCTTGCCCAAGATAAATTCAATTCGTTAATATTAATTTAACGCATAATAGTGTCTGAATTCCGAAGACGCCCTGCTACTGAGAGAGCAACTGCATTGTATTAACGGTAATAGCGGTGACACAATGGCCCATTTCAACCAGTGGCGCGTGAATAAAAAGCCCATTTGTAGGATGTTACCTATTACGGTTTCCATTACGTGACGTCACCCGACACTGAGGTTAAAATAATAGAGAAAATTGGCCGTGAATATAACGCTTGTATTGAGCACGCCAACGTCGAAAATTGACGCACTTTTACGGTGTAATCATTAACAAAAATAATTTTGAGCATTAATGATCTTATGTGTGCAGTTTAAATGTTGCAATTTAAGTGAACTAATCTGCCTTGCATTAAGCTCAGATGAACCATTGGTGTCATCAGCATAAGAACCTTTGATGGTAGCTCCTAGGTGTCCAAGTCCTTGTTAAAGCAAATAAGAGACCATAATTTCTTGCATCCTCTTATTTCTTTACTTCACTCCTCCTGGAAGGAAAGGTTAGATTTGGACTTAAACACTAATCAACATTCAACTGAAATAATGTGAGAAATTTAATGGTGTTCACCTTTTCCAGGCGATTTTGTATTCCGAATTCTCTGGAAAGGCTTTATGGAGGCTTCCAATTGGTTCCAATTGAGGCATATCAACCTTTCAGAACCCATTTATTAACCTTTTCAAGATTTAATAATCTTCCTAAGAGTTCCAAGGCTCTCAACCCATTTTTAAGTGAGTTAATGACACTTGAGAAGTCCTAGGTGCACATTCATGCTGAAGCAATTAAGAGACAGTAAATTCTTGCTGATTTAATTGAGAATCTGATCTCGCTCCGTCCACTTATGCAATTTGCTTCTTATATTTAAGATTCACTTATAAGTCTGAACGGAGCAGCCAGTTATTCTTCTGCAAGTAAAATACGGCGAGAAAAAGTGGACACTAATGTGAATAAAACTATTTTCCACACATTATAAATAACTAAATTAAAACCCTAATTGTGGGAGCTACAGGCTGTCACTAGTACTTAGAGATGCAGCGCTACCAGATGGAGACAAGTTAAAATATTCTTGTAGGGCTTAAATCTTTGATAATTTAAAAACTATTTGAGGTTTTTTCTCAAAGTTGAGGCGATTTTTAAGGAACATTTTCATATATGAAGAATTCTTGTAGCTTAAGAATTTTTTGAGTTTGACTCAATCTTACATGAGGTTGTCCTGCACGACGGAATGAGATTTAATACAGTACATGTCAAGATACTTCTGATTATATCTCAAAAAGTTGTTCAGGGATTTTTATATTTCTTTAAGTAAACTGTAAGAGGATCCCTGAGGATTAATTTTTCATATAAAATATTTTTTTAGGTGCAAAATTAACTGAACTTCAGCAGTTTTGGTTGAGCCATATGTCCTAACACTTTTTTTTCATAAAAATCTAACTTCTCTCCATGATAAATTAAAAACTATTGCAAGCATTTTAATGAGGTTTTTACTCAAACTTGAGGTGATTTCTAAGGAACATTTTCATATATAAAGAATTCTTGTAGCTCAAGTACTTTTTAAGTTAGACTCAGATTTACGTGAGTTGGACCTAGACGAGGCTTAAAGTAGAATTTTCGGAGTGAGATTGAATATAGCACATGTCAAGACACTTTTGAGTATAACTCAAAGAGTTGTTGAGGGACTTTTATATTTCTTTTAAAAAACTGCAGGAGGATTCCTGAGGATTAATTTTTCATATAAAATATTTTTTTAGGTGCAAAATTAACTGAACTTCAGCAGTTTTGGTTGAGCCATATGTCCTAACACTTTTTTTTCATAAAAATCTAACTTCTCTCCATGATAACTCAAAAACTATTGCAAGCATTTTAATGAGGTTTTTACTCAAAGTTGAGGTGATTTCTAAGGAACATTTTCATATATAAAGAATTCTTGTAGCTCAAGTACTTTTTGAGTTAGACTCAGATTTACGTGAGTTGGACCTAGACGAGGCTTAAAGTAGAATTTTCGGAGTGAGATTGAATATAGCACATGTCAAGACACTTTTGAGTATAACTCAAAGAGTTGTTGAGGGATTTTTATATTTCTTTTAAAAAACTGCAGGAGGATTCCTGAGGATCAATTTCTCATATAAAATATTGGTTGAGCTATATTTCATAGCAATTTTTTTAATAAAAATCTAACTTCTCCCCATGATACCTCAAAAACTATTCCAAGCATTTTAATAAGGTTTTTACTCAAAGTTGATGTGATTCCCAGGAAACATTTTCATACATAAAAAATTCTTGTAGCTCAAATACTTCTTGAGTTAGACTCAGATTTACATGAGGTGGACCTAGACGAGGCTTAAAGTAGAATTTTCGGAGTGAGATTGAATATAGCACATGTCAAAACACTTTTGAGTATGACTCAAAAAGTTGTTGAGGGATTTTTATATTTCTTTAAGTAAACTATAAGAGAATCCCTGAGGATTAATTTTTCATATAAAATAGTTTTTTAGGTGCAAAATTAACTGAACTTCAGCAGTTTTGGTTGAGCCATATGTCCTAACACTTTTTTTTCATAAAAATCTAACTTCTCTCCATGATAACTCAAAAACTATTGCAAGCATTTTAATGAGGTTTTTACTCAAAGTTGAGGTGATTTCTAGGGAACATTTTCATATATATAGAATTCTTGCAGCTCAAGTACTTTTTGAGTTACACTCAGTTTTACGTGAGCTGAACCTAGACGAGGCTTAAAGTAGAATTTTCGGAGTGAGATTGAATATAGTACATGTCAAGACACTTTTGAGTATAACTCAAAAAGTTGTTGAGGGATTTTGATATTTCTTTTAGTAAACTGTAAGAGGATTCCTGAGGATCAATTTTTCATATAAAATATTTTTTTAGGTGTAAAATTAACTGAACTTCAGCTGATTTGGTTGAGCCATATTTCACAGCAATTTTTTTTATAAAAATCTGACTTCTCTCCATGATAACTCAAAAACTATTCCAGGCATTTTAATGAGATTTTTACTCAAAGTTGAGGTGATTTCTAAGGAACATTTTCATATATAAAGAATTCTTGTAGCTCAAGTATTTTTTGAGTTAGACTCAGATTTACGTGAGTTGGACCTAGACGAGGCTTAAAGTAGAATTTTCGGACTGAGATTTAATTAAGTACATATGTCAAGACACTTTTGAGTATAACTCAAAAAGTTCTTGAGGGATTTTTATATTTCTTTTAGTAAACTGTAAGAGGATTCCTGAGGATGAATTTCTCCCATAAATTATTTTTTTAGGTGCAAAATTAACTGAGCTACGGCAGTTTTGGTTGAGCCATATTTCATAGAACTTTTTCTTATAAAAATCTAACTTCTCTCCACGATAACTTAAAAACTATTCCTAGCATTTTAATGAGGGTTTTACTCAAAGTTGAGGCGAGTCCTAAAGAACATTTTCATATATGAAGAATTCTTATAGCTCAAGTACTTTTTGAGTTAGACTCAGATTTACATGAGGTGGACCTAGAGGAGGCTTAAAGTGGAATTTTAAGGCGATGTCCTTATAGGGCGAAACATTGTCTTAATAACAAACAAGTATCTGTAATTTTGTTGCTGTAGATGTCTCTCTTATTTATATCTGAGTTTGCAGTGAAACATGGATAAATCCAGATGATGATAGTTTTCTTAATCTACAAGCTTATACTATTATTAAATTAGGTTTATCTTTGAGGACATTAAGTGGGGTTGAAAAAAGGGTCTTACACAGTGGGATGGTAGTGTTCAAATGCCTTTAAGGTCTTTTTTATTATTCCAAATATTGAAAAGCATCTTCTAGGATGTTGGAACATCAACTGCATGGTATAAAAATAAGTTTTTCATTGAGTGCATGGCAATCCCAGATCAAATCCAACTCTAGAGGCTAGAATTGACAAAAACTGCAGTGGTACCACCATAATTATATAAAAAGGTGCTAATGCCAATACACAATTTGAAGATAATAACTCATCTCCAGTCAACCAAAGCTCATTATACAGACTTCAATGTCTTCTCATGGATCTTATCCTAAAATCGAATGCTTTTGTAATTCTCCTGTTTGCAAGTAAGGATTGAAAAACTTGGCCAACTAACGTTATTATCTCTTTGAGAAGACTTGATTTTCCCACTAATCCCCCCCCCCCCCCCGGTTTGTAGGTATCGAGTCAATGGGTTATGGCAAAGGCGAGAAAATCCTGAGGTGTAAACTGGCAGCCGTGTTCAGACTGATCGATCTTTACGGGTGGACTCAAAATCCCGGCACCTTAATCACTGCCCGACTGAACCAGGAGGAGGAGCAGTTCCTCGTGAATCCTTACGGGATGCTGTTCCACGAGATGACCGCTTCCAGTTTGATCAAAGTGGATATGCAAGTGAGTTTAACACTGACACTTGATGACAATTATTTATTTCGTCATCAGTTATTAAGTATAGAAATAAATATCAAAGGAAATTGAAGTTAAGTGACAAGTATCACACACTACATGTATAAAACTTCATAGCATTTCACTTAAAATCGTAGTAAGCAATAAGTACGTTATTTATCCCGCGCTTTTGATGTTATTATATCGAAGGTTTGCTTCTTTTTATTTGGCTTCAATTATTTGTAACTTTTTAAGCACAACAATGTTGCCTATTCCAAAAAAAAAGTCAAAATTTTGGGCAATTTTCGATTTTTTCATGTGAAAAATGTTGCTTTTGGGGGTACAAAATCTGTTCTATTGCACTTAGAGAGTTAATTTAAAAACTACCAGTGAGGAAACTGTCGGGGGCTCTAACTCCTTTCCCAACATAATAGATAGAGAATTTAAAAAATTATATGTATTTCCAAAGGGACTGATTCTGTTTTTATTTTAATTTATCCGGTGATTTAAAGGATGAGGAAGAAATCACAACACACAATTTGTTCTGATAAATTCGACCCGTTTAATGAAATAATAATATCCGAAAAAAACACAGCTCTTACTTCAGCGGACACTTGGGCAAAAACTTCTTAAACTAAATAAATTCTTAAAGTTTACATCCATAAACGTTTTAGGTCACTACTTATTTAATTTAGTGAAATAGGGCTTTAGAGATCGATAGGGAGTTATTTTATTTAAAGAGAGAGATTCTTTCACAAAAAATGGAGATTTAAAGGCATACTGGTGCCAATTTAGCGGGTGAACGATGAGAGGGCGCGTGACTTGCCCTATTAAAATCTTGACGGCCACTTCCTGCCCGAATTGACGAGACATACCCAATCTTATTTTCGGTTTTTTTTTTCCAATACTTGCCGATCAAGTGGTGGAGCGGCCTCGAAACCGACCAATAGGATTAAACGTATGTCAGTTGTGAAGGGCCGCGGGGCCATAAATATTTAATTCTAAGTATTATAATTTAGAGGAAACGAGTAGCAATTTGTACAGGGTGAGAAAATTTGAACAGAAACCATGAATTATAATAAACTGGAAAGTTTCAAGAACCTGCTCCAAACAAAAGTCAAAATTTTGGACAATTTTGGATTTTTTCATGTAAAAAACTCTGCTTTTGGGGGACAAATTCTGTTCTATTGTACTTAGAGACTTGATTTAAAAATTACCAGTAAGGAGACCATGAACTATAATAATCTGGAAAGTTTCAAGGATCTACTCCAAACAAAAGTGAAAATTTTGGACAATTTTGGATTTTGTCATGTAAAAAATTCTGCTTTTGGGGGACAAATTCGGTTCTATTGTACTTAGAGACTTGATTTAAAAATTACCAGTAAGGAGACCATGAACTATAATAATCTGGAAAGTTTCAAGAGCCTACTCCAGAAAAAAGTGAAAATTTTGGACAATTTTGGGTTTTTTTAAGTAAAAAATTCTGCTTTTAGGGGACAAATTCCGTTCTATTGTACTTAGAGAGTTGATTTAAAAACTACCAGTAAGGAAACCATGAATTATAATAATCTGGAAAGTTTCAAGGATCTACTCCAAAAAAAAGTCAAAATTTTGGGCAATTTGGGATTTTTTCATGTCCAAAATTCTGCTTTTGGGGGACAAATTCTGTTCTATTGTACTTAGAGACGTGATTTAAAAACTACTATTAAGGAAACCATGAATTATAATAATCTGAAAAGTTTCAAGGATCTACTCCAAAAAAAAGTCAAAATTTTGGGCAATTTTGGATTTTTTCATGTAGAAAATTCTGCTTTTGGGGGACAAATTCTGTTCTATTGTACTTAGAGACTTGATTTAAAAACTACCAGTAAGGAAACCATGAATTATAATAATCTGGAAAGTTTCAAGGATCTACTCCAAAAAAAAGTCAAAATTTTGGGCAATTTGGGATTTTTTCATGTCCAAAATTCTGCTTTTGGGGGACAAATTCTGTTCTATTGTACTTAGAGACTTGATTTAAAAACTACCAGTAAGGAAACCATGAATTATAATAATCTGGAAAGTTTCAAGGATCTACTCCAAAAAAAAGTCAAAATTTTGGGCAATTTTCGATTTTTTCATGTCCAAAATTCTGCTTTTGGGGGACAAATTCTGTTCTATTGTACTTAGAGAGTTGATTTAAAAACTACCACTAAGGAAACCATGAATTATAAAAATCTGAAAAGTTTCAAGGATCTACTCCAAAAAAAAGTCAAAATTTTGGCCAATTTTCGATTTTTTCATGTCCAAAATTCTGCTTTTGGGGGACAAATTCTGTTCTATTGTACTTAGAGACTTGATTTAAAAACTACCAGTTAGGAAACCATGAATTATAATAATCTGGAAAGTTTCAAGGATCTACTCCAAAAAAAAGTCAAAATTTTGGGCAATTTTGGATTTTTTCATGTAAAAAATTCTGCTTTTGGGGGACAAATTCTGTTCTATTGTACTTAGAGACTTGATTTAAAAACTACCAGTTAGGAAACCATGAATTATAATAATCTGGAAAGTTTCAAGGATCTACTCCAAAAAAAAGTCAAAATTTTGGGCAATTTTGGATTTTTTCATGTAAAAAATTCTGCTTTTGGGGGACAAATTCTGTTCTATTGTACTTAGAGACTTGATTTAAAAACTACCAGTTAGGAAACCATGAATTATAATAATCTGGAAAGTTTCAAGGATCTACTCCAAAAAAAAGTCAAAATTTTGGGCAATTTTGGATTTTTTCATGTAAAAAATTCTGCTTTTGGGGGACAAATTCTGTTCTATTGTACTTAGAGACTTGATTTAAAAACTACCAGTTAGGAAACCATGAATTATAATAATCTGGAAAGTTTCAAGGATCTACTCTAACAAAAAGTCAAAATTTTGGGCAATTTTGGGTTTTTTCATGTGAAAAAATCTGCTTTTGGGGGACAAATTCTGTTCTATTGTACTTAGAGACGTGATTTAAAAACTACTATTAAGGAAACCATGAATTATAATAATCTGAAAAGTTTCAAGGATCTACTCCAAAAAAAAGTCAAAATTTTGGGCAATTTTGGGTTTTTTCATGTGAAAAAATCTGCTTTTGGGGGACAAATTCTGTTCTATTGTACTTAGAGACGTGATTTAAAAACTACTATTAAGGAAACCATGAATTATAATAATCTGAAAAGTTTCAAGGATCTACTCCAAAAAAAAGTGAAAATTTTGGACAATTTTGGGTTTTTTTAAGTAAAAAATTCTGCTTTTAGGGGACAAATTCCGTTCTATTGTACTTAGAGAGTTGATTTAAAAACTACCACTAAGGAAACCATGAATTATAAAAATCTGAAAAGTTTCAAGGATCTACTCCAAAAAAAAGTCAAAATTTTGGCCAATTTTCGATTTTTTCATGTCCAAAATTCTGCTTTTGGGGGACAAATTCTGTTCTATTGTACTTAGAGACTTGATTTAAAAACTACCAGTTAGGAAACCATGAATTATAATAATCTGGAAAGTTTCAAGGATCTACTCCAAAAAAAAGTCAAAATTTTGGGCAATTTTGGATTTTTTCATGTAAAAAATTCTGCTTTTGGGGGACAAATTCTGTTCTATTGTACTTAGAGACTTGATTTAAAAACTACCAGTTAGGAAACCATGAATTATAATAATCTGGAAAGTTTCAAGGATCTACTCCAAAAAAAAGTCAAAATTTTGGGCAATTTTGGATTTTTTCATGTAAAAAATTCTGCTTTTGGGGGACAAATTCTGTTCTATTGTACTTAGAGACTTGATTTAAAAACTACCAGTTAGGAAACCATGAATTATAATAATCTGGAAAGTTTCAAGGATCTACTCCAAAAAAAAGTCAAAATTTTGGGCAATTTTGGATTTTTTCATGTAAAAAATTCTGCTTTTGGGGGACAAATTCTGTTCTATTGTACTTAGAGACTTGATTTAAAAACTACCAGTTAGGAAACCATGAATTATAATAATCTGGAAAGTTTCAAGGATCTACTCTAACAAAAAGTCAAAATTTTGGGCAATTTTGGGTTTTTTCATGTGAAAAAATCTGCTTTTGGGGGACAAATTCTGTTCTATTGTACTTAGAGACGTGATTTAAAAACTACTATTAAGGAAACCATGAATTATAATAATCTGAAAAGTTTCAAGGATCTACTCCAAAAAAAAGTCAAAATTTTGGGCAATTTGGGATTTTTTCATGTCCAAAATTCTGCTTTTGGGGGACAAATTCTGTTCTATTGTACTTAGAGACTTGATTTAAAAACTACCAGTTAGGAAACCATAAATTATAATAATCTGAAAAGTTTCAAGGATCTACTCCAAAAAAAAGTCAAAATTTTGGGCAATTTTGGATTTTTTCAGTAAAAAATTCTGCTTTTGGGGGACAAATTCTGTTCTATTGTACCTAGAGACTTGATTTAAAAACTACCAGTAAGGAAACCATGAATTATATTAATCTGGAAAGTTTCAAGGATCTACTCCAAAAAAAAGTCAAAATTTTGGGCAATTTTGGATTTTTTCAGTAAAAAATTCTGCTTTTGGGGGACAAATTCTGTTCTATTGTACCTAGAGACTTGATTTAAAAACTACCAGTAAGGAAACCATGAATTATATTAATCTGGAAAGTTTCAAGGATCTACTCCAAAAAAAAGTCAAAATTTTGGGCAATTTTCGATTTTTTCATGTTCAAAATTCTGCTTTTGGGGGACAAATTCTGTTCTATTGTACTTAGAGACTTGATTTAAAAACTACCAGTTAGGAAACCATGAATTATAATAATCTGGAAAGTTTCAAGGATCTACTCCAAAAAAAAGTCAAAATTTTGGGCAATTTTGGATTTTTTCATGTCCAAAATTCTGCTTTTGGGGGACAAATTCTGTTCTATTGTACTTAGAGACTTGATTTAAAAACTACCAGTTAGGAAACCATGAATTATAATAATCTGGAAAGTTTCAAGGATCTACTCCAAAAAAAAGTCAAAATTTTGGCCAATTTTCGATTTTTTCATGTCCAAAATTCTGCTTTTGGGGGACAAATTCTGTTCTATTGTACTTAGAGACTTGATTTAAAAACTACCAGTTAGGAAACCATGAATTATAATAATCTGGAAAGTTTCAAGGATCTACTCCAAAAAAAAGTCAAAATTTTGGGCAATTTTGGATTTTTTCATGTAAAAAATTCTGCTTTTGGGGGACAAATTCTGTTCTATTGTACTTAGAGACTTGATTTAAAAACTACCAGTTAGGAAACCATGAATTATAATAATCTGGAAAGTTTCAAGGATCTACTCCAAAAAAAAGTCAAAATTTTGGGCAATTTTGGATTTTTTCAGTAAAAAATTCTGCTTTTGGGGGACAAATTCTGTTCTATTGTACCTAGAGACTTGATTTAAAAACTACCAGTAAGGAAACCATGAATTATAATAATCTGGAAAGTTTCAAGGATCTACTCCAAAAAAAAGTCAAAATTTTGGGCAATTTTCGATTTTTTCATGTCCAAAATTCTGCTTTTGGGGGACAAATTCTGTTCTATTGTACTTAGAGAGTTGATTTAAAAACTACCACTAAGGAAACCATGAATTATAAAAATCTGAAAAGTTTCAAGGATCTACTCCAAAAAAAAGTCAAAATTTTGGCCAATTTTCGATTTTTTCATGTCCAAAATTCTGCTTTTGGGGGACAAATTCTGTTCTATTGTACTTAGAGACTTGATTTAAAAACTACCAGTTAGGAAACCATAAATTATAATAATCTGAAAAGTTTCAAGGATCTACTCCAAAAAAAAGTCAAAATTTTGGGCAATTTTGGATTTTTTCAGTAAAAAATTCTGCTTTTGGGGGACAAATTCTGTTCTATTGTACTTAGAGAGTTGATTTAAAAACTACCACTAAGGAAACCATGAATTATAAAAATCTGAAAAGTTTCAAGGATCTACTCCAAAAAAAAGTCAAAATTTTGGCCAATTTTCGATTTTTTCATGTCCAAAATTCTGCTTTTGGGGGACAAATTCTGTTCTATTGTACTTAGAGACTTGATTTAAAAACTACCAGTTAGGAAACCATAAATTATAATAATCTGAAAAGTTTCAAGGATCTACTCCAAAAAAAAGTCAAAATTTTGGGCAATTTTGGATTTTTTCAGTAAAAAATTCTGCTTTTGGGGGACAAATTCTGTTCTATTGTACCTAGAGACTTGATTTAAAAACTACCAGTAAGGAAACCATGAATTATATTAATCTGGAAAGTTTCAAGGATCTACTCCAAAAAAAAGTCAAAATTTTGGGCAATTTTCGATTTTTTCATGTTCAAAATTCTGCTTTTGGGGGACAAATTCTGTTCTATTGTACTTAGAGACTTGATTTAAAAACTACCAGTTAGGAAACCATGAATTATAATAAACTGGAATGTTTCAAGGATCAACTCTAACAAAAAGTCAAAATTTTGGGCAATTTTGGGTCTTTTCATGTCCAAAATTCTGCTTTTGGGGGACAAATTCTGTTCTATTGTACTTAGAGACTTGATTTAAAAACTACCAGTAAGGAAACCATGAATTATAATAATCTGGAAAGTTTCAAGGATCTACTCTAAAAAAAAAGTCAAAATTTTGGGCAATTTTGGATTTTTTCATGTGAAAAATTCTGCTTTTGGGGGACAAATTCTGTTCTATTGTACTTAGAGAGTTGATTTAAAAACTACCAGTAAGGAAAGCATGAATTATAATAATCTGGAAAGTTTCAAAGACCTACTCCAAAAAAAAGTCAATTTTGGGCAATTTTCCATTTTTTCATGTCCAAAATTCTGCTTTTGGGGGACAAATTCTGTTCTATTGTACTTAGAGACTTCATTTTAAAACTACCAGTAAGGAAACCATGAATTATAATAATTTGGAAGGTTTTCAGGACCTACTCCAAAAAAAGGTTAAAATTAGTGATGCAGTGTTGTCAGTTCTTCAGATAATTATTAATATTTTTTAATATTATTTTAGTTCTTGATGTATATCATCACTATTTTTTATATTTATTGCGTTTAAAACATCTTGACAAATATCAGTTGATATATCGTCGCCTCAGAGCAACAAGGATATGTAAAAAAAATAGTTCCGAGATAATTGCAAATAAAGATTCGGCGGATATTAACTTTAGGTCACATGTAACACAAGGATATGTGATATATTAAATTAGGGAATATTTTAAAGGGATATCGTAGTATTGCATCAAGTAAAGCCATTCTTTGCTGGTATCGCAAAGAATGCCTTTACTTGATTTAATATGCAGTTATCTCAGAATCGCTTTTCTTTTAGATGCCCTAGTGTTAATCTGAGGCGACGATATGTCAATGAAACCTGTGCTACCTAAAGCATATAGTTTTTTAGTTTGTTCTTTTAAGTTTATCTGCTTTGTATCAATCATAATTTGTCTTATTATCAGGAATTTCCTGTAAGACAATGTTTGGTAAGTAAATAAATAAAAGTCACTAGTTTTATCATAAGACGTCTTGTTTTAAATTTTACATTTGATTGGCTGTTTTACAACTAGCGCGTTGCACAATCTGCAGTTTTCTTGACGCGATTCTCGGTTTTAGGGTGGCGTTTTAGAGCAGGGCACCACCAATTTCTCGGTCAACGTGACCGCGTTTTCGTTGCACGCGGCGGTACACGCGGCCCGACCCGATCTGCGATGCATCATTCACGTCCACACCCCCTCGGTGGTGGCGGTTTCGGCACTAAAACACGGACTGTTGCCCCTCAGTCAGGAGAGCGTCGTGATCGGCGAGATTAGCGCGCACCCTTATCTCGGCGGCCTATTGGACGACGACGAAAAGGAGAAATTGGCCCGGAATTTGGGGCCGCTTAATAAGGTGCTCCTGTTAACAAACCAAGGTATGTAATTAACAGTTTTTAAACTTTTAGCTGTTAAATTAACACTTTTTAAACGTTAAATATACGTTCAATGTTTGAACAAATGTGCAATAAAAACCGTTTGTTTAACAGTGTCAAACTCTTCAACGAACCGTATGTTTGCACTTATTAAGATTTAATTAATTATTATTGCTTTTTTACAATTTAAACAATTTTTCCAAAGGCAGCAATAGTCTAAACGCTTAATGTTAAATCAACATTTTTGAGAATTCTATAACTACTACTAATAGTTATAGAATGCATTTAGGATGAAAAATACGACATAAAAAAATACAATTTTTATACAATATTTATTACAACTGATTAAAAACCCTTACGGATGGCTTAATTTTAATTAATTAATTTTTTGCTTCAAATCGTCAACATTATTTGGTCTATTCACATAAACTTGGACGTCAAATTGGCCCATAAGAAAAAATCTAACGGGGTTATATCCGGTGACCTTGCTGGCCACTCAATTAGTCCTCTTTGTCCAATCCATTTGTTAGGAAAAAATTGCATGAGGAACTGTTTGAAAATAATAAGGTTTACTTATTTTTTATGTTGGCGTCATAATTTCTTGTTGAGGCACCCTTTATAGAAATTTTTTATTTCAAAAAACGCTCGTGACAATACTAATCAAAAAAAATAAAGAAAAAAAAAACCGCCTGAATTTGTTCCTTTCATCGTGAATCCACTGTACAGTGGTAGTTTTACAATCAAGAAATATACTTAATAAGAAACGATAAAATTGTCTATCTTAAAATAAATCATTTTTTTAATAACAATTTGTGAAATTGAAGGAGGCTTATAACAAAAAAGTTAATTCTTAGCATTCTTTTAAACCTCATAAGCTTAAAAAGAATTTGTTAATTCGGCCTTATTATTTTCGAGCAGTTCTTGTTGCAACTTTTCCTAAGAGATGGATGGGACGAAGAGGATCGATTGAGTGGGCACGAAGATCACCGGATATAACCCCATTAGATATTTTCTTATGGGGCTATTGGAGTCCAAAGTTTATGTAAATAGACCAAATAATGTTGATGATTTAAAGCAAAGAATTAGACAAATTCTGTTGTGCTGTACTTAGAGAGGTGATTTAAAAACTACCAGTAAGGAAACCATGAATTATAATGATCTGGTAAGTTTCAAAGGTCTACTCCAGAAAAAAGTGAAAATTTTGGTCAATTTTCGGTTTTTGTCATGTGAAAAACTGCTTTTAGGGAACAAATTCCGTTCTATTGTACCTATAGAGGTGATTTAAAAACTACCAGTAAGGAAATTATGAATTATAATAATCTGGAAAGTTTCAAAGGTCTACTCCAGAAAAAAGTGAAAATTTTGGTCAATTTTCGGTTTTTGTCATATGGAAAACTGCTTTTGGGGGATAAATTCTGTTCCATTGCACTTAGAGAGTTGATTTGAAAAATACCAGTAAGGAAACCATGAATTATAATAATCTGGAAAGTTTCAAAGGTCTACTCTAGAAAAAAGTCAACATTTTGGTCAATTTTCGGTTTTTGTCATGTGAGAAATTGCTTTTGGGGGACAAATTCTGTTCTATTATACTTAGAGAGTTGATTTAAAAACTACCAGTAAGGAAACCATGAATTATAATAATCTGGAAAGTTTTAAAGGTGTACTCCAGAAAAAAGTGAAAATTTTGGGCATTTTTGGTTTTTTTCATGTGAAAAACTGCTTTTGGGGTACAAATTCTGTTCTATTGTACTCAGAGAGTTGATTTAAAAACTACCAGTAAGGAAACCATGAATTATAACAATCTGGAAAGTTTCAAAGGACTACTCCAGAAAAAAGTCAAAATTTTGGGCATTTTTGGTTTTTTTCATGTGAAAAACTGCTTTTGGGGTACAAATTCTGTTCTATTATACTTAGAGAGTTGATTTAAAAACTATTTTATTGAATCAATCATTTTCATGAATAACAAACCTCGAAATGTTGATCTGTTGATCTTGTTTTCTCGGCACAGTTAGTGGTTCTATTGATTTAACGTTACGTGTTAGGTGCCCTCTGCTGTGGCGAGACAATAGAGGAGGCCTTCTACAACGCGCGAAACACGATCTTGGCCTCCGAATCGCAGCTCAAACTTCTGCCAGTAGGCGTAGACAATTTAGTTTTACTGAACGACGAAGCGAGAAAGAAGATCTACGAGGCGGCCCATCGGGCTCCCGAAAGCACCCCGAGACCCGATCAACCCTCCATATTGGAGGGCAAAGTCGAAAGGAAATGGAGAGTGGGCGGTAAGTTTCTTTTTATTACAATAACATTCCGATAGATTCTATACTAAAAAACATTATCTACTTTCCAACAATAATAATCACAATCTTGAACGCTGTAAGTATCGCTTCTATGCAGATGATACGCAGTTGAATCACTCCTTTGCACCTTCTGATTATTTAACTGCTTTGAAAATATAAATGCTGTAACGAAGTTATAAGATTTTGTCTTTATTTTATAGTAATAAGGGTTAGCCCAGGCAGTATTTTATAAGAAAATTTGGTCCGTTAACATTTAACCAAAAAAGGCACATTTTAATCTTTACCTGTGAGTCATGAGGGGTTTATACTCGTAAATATACATAAAGGAGCCAACTTAAAGAGGTTTTTAGCCGGATAGCACCATGGAAAGGTTCGATTTCTTATAGGTTATACCTAGTTCTCCGTTGACTATGTTGTAGTCCCTGGCCTTAATTGTTTTGGCACATTATTTGTCCTAATATTTATCCCATATAAGACCTTTCGAATATTTAGTTCCAACGGTGAGTTTTTTGCGTTTTATAGGTATTGAATTCGAAGCACTGATGCGTATGCTGGACAACGCCGGTTTTCGCACCGGATACATTTACAGACATCCACTGGTCAAAGGGGAACCACCGAAACCGAAGAACGACGTCGAAGTACCCCCGGCAGTTTCTTCCCTGGGGTACTTATTGGAGGAAGAAGAACTGTATAGGCAAGGGTAAGTGCTCTGCTACTTTACTCCATCAATTTCGTTATTTCATTTATTTACAATACAGATTTTGACTTGATTAGTTAAATTCAAATTGAATAAAGTGCTTTTGATTGAGGATAAAACACAATCACATCTTAAGACTTATGACAAGTGGAGAGAACAACCGAACATCAGTTAAAAACTGTGTAACATAACATGTATCTTCCTTTTTTTAGTCTATGGAAGAAGATTGAGGGGGGCAGAAAAGGTCACGACCGTAGCCGTTGGCTAAATTCACCGAACGTTTATCAAAAGGTGGAGATCTTAGAGACCGGCACCCCCGATCCGAAGAAGATTACTAAGGTAGAGATAATTAAATTTGAAGATAAAGAATAAACATTTAACTCTTAAGCTTTTATTATTAGGCAATTATTAGTGACAAGAAGTGCGGAACAAACGTTCAAAAAGGAATAGTATCTATTTATTTTTTAACTGAAGCATTAAATTTAATCAATGCAAACGAAAATTTGACATTGATTGGATAAAAACTAATGTTTTCGTTGCAGTTACATTCTTCAGGATCATCAGTTTGGTCCATGTCTTTTATATTGACACAATTTTTTTAAGTCTTTTTATTCAAATATAGTTTTGAACAAAAATACCAAATTATTCATTAAAACAGAGTTCAATAAGTCCTTAGAACATCCGAGACTATTAACTAGAAAACTGACAAAAAATCAGCTTCATCCGTTGTGTGGTTCCATTTCTATTGTCCATTAAAGTTTGTTAATAATAATGGAGAAAAGTGAAGGCACTGTTTACAATTGGATAAATGAGTTTTTTATCTACAAAGGATAAACATCGTTTTATTAGATAGAAAATTAAAAAAGTCACCGGGAGCCAAATCTGCCGAACACGATGGACGTTGTAACAATTGGAATTTCAATTCTCTAATGCTTTGTCTTGACTTTGAAGATTTCTCTTTTAATGAAAATGTTGATATCTTGGGAACAAAATGCTTATATCTCTGCAACCGAGAGAGACAGAAACTTGAAAATTGGACCATGAGTTCTTCTCATGAAATTGTTTAAAATCTATTTAAGAGTTTTTAAAAAAAAGGGAAAATTAAAAAATTTGTCTTGGAAGTTGAGAGGATTTTTTATACCTGAAAATTTCGATATCGCAGTGACAAAGTGCTAATATCTCTGTAACCAAGAGAGATAGAAACATAAAAACTGAATCAGAAAAAAGTCACCGGGGGCCAAATCTGCCGAACACGATGGATGTTGTAACAATTAGAATTTCAATTCTGGATTTTTTTATTTTTTAAAATATTGTCAATATTTTCGGAAATGGTCATTTCCGTATTTTGACATTCCCCCATAGGATTCGGCACTTAAAAACTGAATCTGAAAAAGTCACTGGAGGCCTAATCTGCCGAATACGATGGATGCTGTAACAATTCGAACTTCAATTCTGTAATGCTTCGTCTTGGACTTTGAGGATTTTCCTTTTAATGGAAATTTCGATAACTTAGAGACAAAATGCTCATATCTCTGCAACCAAGAGAGATAGAAACTTCAAAATTCAAACAGATAAAAGTCACCGGGGGCCAAATCTGCCGAATACGATGGATACTGTAACTATTGGAATTTGAATCCTCTAATTTTGGCCATCGATGTAGAAGGACTTTTTTTCTTTCAAAATGTTTAAGTCCCGAACGCATTTTGACATTCCGCTATAGGATTCGGCACCCGCCCTTATTCCGATTGGTTGCCGTCAATCTATGAGCTGTTTAATACAGCGAATCGTACAGCGGAATATTTAGGAGGTGCCGAAATCCATAGTGGAATGTCACTTGAGATCTACGCAAATTGCGAGCGTATTTACACAGATGGCGCGGTTTTAAATCGCGAGAGAGGCATTTAATTTATGGTAATGATGATTTTATACATAGATCCAGATAAAATCGATAGAATAGTAGATTTAGATCATCATATTCTGAATTAATATTCTATGTTCTAATATATTGGAACAGGTAATAAATCCGTTTAATATTAGCACCATATTATTGTCCGAAAACATATCTATGTTTAGAGAGTTATGTAAACTTATTGTAAAAGAATACATAACAATTAACGGTGCCGAAATGCATGGTGGAATATCAAGGTTGTTTTTTTAATATTTACGCTGGTTTTTTCATTTGTCTTATTATGAATATGTAATTTGATATGTAATCGATTTTCAACGGTTAAAAAACCTTACAACAGATGGGACATGTAATCATTTTAATTTTTACGTAAAATGAATAATGTATATGCAATTCTGAATATTATTCAATTAATATTAAAAAAAAAAATTACGCAACGCCCTCTACAACTTCGTTTATGTTAAACAAACTCTCTTTAAAGTGAAATAAAAACATGAAAGTGAAGGTGAAACCATATTCACCTTATTACTTGATATTCCGCCATACGATTCGGCACCGTACTTCAATCATTGACTAATCAGAATCCTATAGTGGAATGTTAAAATGCGTTAGGGATTTACATTGAAAATGATCGCTTCCGAAAATATTGACAACTATTGAAAGAAAAAAATCCTTCTACATCGATGGCCAAAATTACAGGATTCAAATTCCAATTATTACAGCATCCATCGTATTCGGCAGATTTGGTCCCTGGTGACTTTTTTCTGTTTGAATTTTGAAGTTTCTGTCTCTCTTGGTTGCAAAGATATGAGCATTTTGTCTCTAATATATCGAAATTTCCATTAAAAGAAAAATCCTCAAAGTCCAAGACGAAGCATTACAGAACTGAAGTTCCAATTGTTCCAACATCCATCGTATTTGGCAGATTTCGCTTCCAGTGATTTTTTTCTGTTTTAATTTTTAAGTTTCTATCTCTCTTGGTTGAAGAGATATTAGCATTTTGTCATTTTTGTGCAAATTTCTTAATTTTCACAATTTTTTTGAAAAAAATACTCTTAAAATGATACTCTATATACAGGGTGTCCCAAAAGTATGGACACACCCAAATATCTTGGGAAATATGGGCGCAAAAAAAAATCTTCAAATACAAAAGTTTTGGGAAATCAATTGGTGCATCTGATGGTGACCTTAAACTTGACCTAGGTTATTTGAAGGTCAAAGCGATTTTTTTAAATGGGAACCCCTATTTTTGACACCGGATTCTGAAAGAGCGGAAAATTCTACGTCCGGGTATGTATTGATATATTTGAAGTAATCCCGAGAGGTCAAATAGATGTCAAATAATGACTTATTAAAAATCTCGCGAGTTCAGTGGTAAAAGAAAACAAATAAAGGTCATACCCTAGGTAAGGCTTAACGAGGAACCCAACGGTGACCTTGGATTTGACGTTGAACCTCATTTTCAAGGTTATTTGAAGGTCGACCTCATTTCTTCAAGTGGAAATCATTATTATTTGACCTCTATTCGACCTCTTGGGATTACTCCAACCTCATACCTCAATACATACCCGGACGTAAAATTTTCCGCTCTTTCACAATCCGGTGTCAAAAATAGGGGTTCCCATTTAAAAAAATCGCTTTGACCTTCAAATAACCTAGGTCAAGTTTAAGGTCACCATCAGATGCACCGATTGATTCCCCAAAACTTTTGTATTTAAAGATTTTTTCTAGCGCCCATATTTCCCAAGATTTTTGGGTGTGTCCATACTTTTGGGACACCCCGTATATAGTCTTTAATAGATTTCATGACAAGAATTCATGGTCCAATTTTCAAGTTCGTATGTCCCTATTATGGGTGCCGAATCCTATAGTGGAATGTCAAAATACCGAAATGACCATTTCCCAAAATATTGACAATATTTTCAACAAGAGAAAAAATCCAGAATTGAAATTCTAATTGTTACAACGGCCCTCGTGTTTGCCAGATTTGGCCCACAGTGATTTTTTTCAAATGAGGAGGTTATTGAGCAAAAAATGTTTTGTTTTCCTAAAGATTTACTAAAGAATCCTCTTATAAAATAATCCGCGTATATATAATAATCTGATCATAGAAATCTAATGTGCTAACTGCTATTTCTTTTGGGATCAAAAGTTTTCATGTTTGGGATAATATGCCTTTTGAACGTTTGATCCTCAAATAAGTGTGTAGGTGTTTGGACATTCATCAACTAATTGCTTTTGCTTCGTTCATTATTAATTGGAATTCATTTTTAATATTAACGGATACTCAAATTTATTGCATTTAAGTACATCTACTGTTTACCAAAGATTTAACCGTTTAATATTTCCTAGGGTAATAAACATGGTTTAATAATGAACGATTTATACTTTTTTATTATACGAATTCACGCATTCCAATTTATTCCAACTTTTTATTCTAGAATATAATTTGTGTACTGTGCCATTTTATTCTTAAGGTTTTTCATACATATACTCGTATATACTCGATTGCTTCAACATGTTTATCGGTTTATTGCAATATTATATTCTCTAGTCTTAAAGGGTAAATTTAATCATATATTGTGAACTCATATTGTTCTGAATAAATGTGTATCAGAATACAAAAAAAAAACTTGATGTTCAGTTATTTCCAATCTTGCTTTCCAGACTGGTTTTCTATGTATTAAGTTGATACTTTTATTTATTCATAAAATATTTTTTCATTAAAATTACAATTTATTCAATAAAAATCATACATTTATTTATCAAAATTACTTTGATCCTTTAAGATTATTTCTTAGTTTGAGATACGATTTTATAGATTTTTGGATACGATTTTTTTTAGAAGAATGTATGGTCCAATTTTCAAATTTATATCTCTGTTGGTTTCAAAGATATGAGCATTTTGACCCTGAAATTTTCAGAGAAAAAAAGTCCTCAACTTCCAAGGCAAATTTATTAATTTCCAGAATTTTTTTTGGAAAAATGCTGAAATACGCATTGAATGATTTAATAAGAAGAATCCATGTTTCAAGTTTCAAGTTTCTATCTCTCTTGGTTGCAGAGATATGTGCATTTTTGTCTTTTAGATATCGAAGTTTTTAGGAAACAAAAAACCTCAACTTTTAAGGCAGACTTCTTAATTTTCAAAAATGTTTTTGAAAAAATGCTTAAATAGGTGTCAAACAATTTTATAAGAACAATGCATGATTCAATTTTCAAGGTTCTCTCTTTCTCTTGATTGAAGAAATATGAGCATTTTGTTTCTCAGATTTTCAGAAAAGAAAAATCTCCAACTTCCAAGACAGATTTCTTAATTTCCGAAAATGTTTTTGGATAAATGCTTGAATAGGTATCAAATCATTTTATAAAAAGAATTCATGGTCCAATTTTCAAGCTTCTATCTCTCTTGGTTGCGGAAATACGAGCGTTTTGTCTCCGATGTTTTGAGAAAACAAAAATCTTCAAATTCCAATGCAAATTTCTCAATTTTTTTTTTAAATTATAAAATAGGCGTCGAATGATTTTATGAGAAGAATCCATAGTCCAAATTTCAAGTTTCTATCTCTCTTCTGTATTTCTATCTCTCACCAAAACCAAAAATTTACTAAAAAAATCATCGAATAAATAGATATTTAACGGTAATAATACACGATGTGTTGCTTGGGGTATTTGTTAATTGAGAACGGTCATTAATAAAACCGCAAATTTATTGATGCACCTGGATTAAGACCTGTATTAGATTTCTCACTCTATTACATGTGAATTAAATTGAAAGGTCAAATAGTAAAAGCATTTTAGTCCAAACTATAAGGACATAAATTGGATTCAAGAGCTAAATTAATGACAATCCATTTGTCTTCAAGAATCGAGGATTAAAAATAAAAAAAATATTAAGGGGGTAGATTGTTGTTGTTGGTATTCTATATTATTTTCAGTTAGGTTAAGATCGGGACTGTTTGCCGGCCAATCACAGAATTTTTCAAAAATATCCCGGTTTAAAAGGGTCGGCCTCCATGTAAAATATGATATGATTGAGAATGCGGTTTAATAATAATGCTTCATTGTCAGAAGATTTTAAAATTTGTAGAAAAGGCGTAAGTAAAAATATTTTTGAATCTAGATAATGAAAAGTTGTCAAGAACTAAAAAAAAAAATTCTTTAACGCTTATTGACTGATCTTAAAAAATTAAAGTTCCACTTATTTGCCATAAAAAATGACACAACTACTTCAGTTTTTCACGTTTTACTCGAAAACCTTAAGGTTATGTGAGAAAAGTATAGATATAAAAACTATAGATTTTTTTATAACTTATAATTTTCTTAATAAGCATTTGTCTCTTAGGCAAAAAAACGTTTTTTATTAACCCTACCCTTACCCCTCACCCACCCCTCACAACTTACCAGTAAGAAATTGTTTTCAAAAATCATTGTTTTCCAAAATATGAATAACAGACGGTTTTGTCGTTAATACCCAATTTAATAACACAGTTTTTTTTATCTAAATGTGATATAATTAAATATATATGTATTAATAAATATTTAATATAAAAACAGGGCTAGTAGATTTGATATTATGGACAAAAAACAGTGATTTTTTAAAAGAATTTCTTACTGGACAAATATTTGGGGTGGGTGGGGGGCCTAAGGGTTGTTTTCTTAAATAACAATGTTTTTGCAGAAAATATGCAATATTTCATCTAATAACGCACTGTTTATTTAAATCTGATATAATCTTATATTATATATATCTTTAGTATAAAAACAGTGTTATGAGATTGGATAATATGGACGAAAAACAGTGATTTTTCAATCAAATATTTGAGGTGTACTAATCGAGTTTAAAAACTAGATATGTAAATCCCGTGACAATTTTTTTAGATGCCGAAATTTTCTCCCTTTTTTAAACAGAACGGATATTCTACTGTTTAATAAATATACGGTTGATAAATGTACCAAAACCAAAAATGTACTAAGAAATCGTTGAATAAATGTAATTTTAACGATAATAATATATGATGTGTTACTTGCATCGGTATAAATTTTGTCAAAAGCATTTTCCCTTACTGTACCACTTCTAAATAACATATTACAAGATATTTATTTATTTTTAGCCCAACAGTATAAACTATTTACAGAGCCAAAGGTTACAATAATGTTTTAATAATTTTTAAGATATACATAAACTAAAACTAAAATATTCTCCGCGACATCATAGTATAAACTATATTTTTTATAATTTATAGCAACATCTTAAGCTTCCTGTATAAACAAATGGGGGGAGAAAGTAAACTCAAAGTCCAAGTCTCATAAATCAAGCGTCTATTTAAAGGTTACGCGTTTCGCCGCATTAGGGCATCATCAGACCTAAGTAAAATTGACAAAATTAAATAATACGGAACAGAACGCTAATTAACAGAAAAGACATACCTATCTAAATACAAAAAACTGCACACTGACTCACACTAACATAAATAAAAATAAAATAAAATAAAATAAGTTTACACCATCGCGTGTATCGTTATTGACTAAAATATGAATTTTAAAACGCCAAATATCACATCCAGTAAATTTTTTACATATTATTTTATAAGGTCAGTCTGGTAGAAGAATTTCCACTAGGGTGAAAGAACATATAAGTCTTTTCAACAATTGTAAGGACACCGATATTAAAGAAACAAAGTCAGCCTTTGCAAATCATCTTTTATCGACTGGTCATAACTTTTCGGTGTCGGATGATGTAACTATATTACATAAGTGTGGAAAAGGTAAAAATCTAGATCTCCTCGAAAAGCTGGAGATTACAAGAGCTAAGAGAAGCCCAATATTAAATTGTGTCAATAATATCTTTAATTTCGAGCCTAATCTCATTTTCAATAATCTCCAATAAAAATTTTTAATCTTGTCTCATATAACGTATTGCGACAAGGTATATGCTTCGGACTTCAGATCCAATGGTCTCTGGTTCAATCCCTGTGTTTTTTTGAAAATTTTTTTTTTGTATATTTTTTCCTTTCATAATTGTACTTGTTTTCATTCTTTATAAAATAATATGTAAAAAATTTACTGGATGTGATATTTGGCGTTTTAAAATCCATATTTTAGTCAATAACGATACACGCGATGGTGTAAACTTATTTTATTTTATTTTTATTTATGTTAGTGTGAGTCAGTGTGCAGTTTTTTGTATTTAGATAGGTATGTCTTTTCTGTTAATTACGTTCTGTTCCGTATTATTTAATTTTGTTAATTTTACTTAGGTCTGATGATGCCCTAATGCGGCGAAACGCGTAACCTTTAAATAGACGCTTGATTTATGAGACTTGGACTTTGAGTTTACTTTCTCCCCCCATTTTTTCATATACTTAAGTCTCTTTGAGAATAATGGATGATTATTTTGAATTCCTGTATAAACATAAGCAAACACAAATTATTAACCCTAAAAAAATTAATAAATACCTTTACACCTAAATCTCAAAGAGAGGAAAAAAAACATAAACGTAAACATAACCCAAAAACGCTCTTACAACTTAGCACCAAAGCATACAAATAAATCACAAGATTGTGAGACTCTATTAGTGTTATTGCACATTATATACAGGGGTGAATATAAGAGTATATTCCTAGGATTTAACCGTGGTACATAAAAATTTAATTTATCTAGCAATTCAGAACAGTCAATATCCCCACGTAGCAACAACAACACAACAACTGAAGCTTTGTTTCTTTTGAATTCAAGAGATTCCACGGAGAATCGATTTAAAAGCAGATTATATGAAATTCCCTGGGTACTGTGATACTTTCTTTGAATTTTTTTCCGTTGAATACTTATGAATTTTATAGAAAGGGTTATAACAGAAACGTATTCAAGTTTGAAACGTACAAAGCTAAAAAATAATGTTGAAGAAGTAGTTAATAGATCAATGGGTAACTAAAGATACTTCGGTCGTCCTTCACTAAATTTTTTTTATAATCTGACATGTTTCGGACATGTAACATGTCCATCATCCGGGATACTATAAAAGAACCAAGGAAACTTATAAGATATAAATTCAAATTGTTAAGTTACAAAAGGTATTAAAATTACTTACACAAATTAAGGGGTTTCGTCAATACATCTTACAGATCTAGTGCCTCAGACAAGGTTACAACTACCAAAAATAAATAAAAACTGTGATTGTTCAGAAGAATTTTACTTTAAAAAATAATGTTTTTATTGCCTCTATGTTATTAAAAATCCCCCGACAATGGCGTACTATAAAGCCCAACAGTAAAGGCTAAATTAGGGTCAAAAAGTAGGGACACCCAAACCCGAAACCATATTCAATTGGATTTTTTTTTCCGTGAAAAAGTAAGCGCTTTACATCTCAGGACATTATAAAGATTTAATAAAAATAAAAAAATCAAAAACTTCCCACACAGTTTCCTTACATTTACGAGTATAAAAAAAAAACGTGTGCTCGTAGTGCGTGCTTGTGTCACCAGTGATCAAACGTAAATTAGCGCCTCAAACAGCAAAACCAGTTTATTAGGGCGGGTTGACGTTGCACAAAGTACGGTACGGGCACACGAATTTTTTTTACTCCGAATTATGACGACGATTTTCTTTTTTTCTTTTTTTTTCTTTAATTTAAACGTAAATTTAGCACCAATCTAATTAGCTGGTTTTGCTGTTACAGTGGGTGGCTGAAGGATCGCCCAGTCACTCCAGTACACCCGTCAAAATCGACGCTGCCTTGCAGTTTGTCCCTCAGGGTACCAATCCGAAGGAGTTCAAGCAAAAACAGCAACAGGTAAGAAAAATACTTTTTTTTTTTTAAATATGTATCTATATAAGTTTGAACTAAAGGACTGTTCCTAAATCTTTAATATTATTCTCCAATCTCAGTTAAATCTGTATCAATTCCTTTGTCTCCCGGAATCCAGGATTTAAAATAGAAAAACTAAAGGGGTTAATTATGTCTTATATATTCTCAATCGGGTTAAGATCGGGACTTTTTGCTGGCCAGTTTATAGTTTTAATCGCAACCTGATTTGATTCAGTTTTCTCTCGAGCAATTATTTTCTACAAAAAAAAGACCGTTCTTCATTAACTCGTTCTTTATTTCTTCGATAATAGAAAAGATTTTGTGTGTAAAATCCCCTTTTTTTATTTATGGGAATTGTGCGACAACTTTCACATTTGTTACATAAATAACAATTTTTTTAAATCAATTATTTCTGCTTCGAACGTGCAGATTAAAGACTACAGGAGGGCGGACAAAATATCGGCCGGTCCCCAGTCTCACATTTTGGAGGGCGTGACGTGGGAGGAGGCTCGTAAGATGCAGGACGCCGCCGTGACTCAAACAGGTAATTTTTTTCAATTCAATTTTATGTTTATTATTATAATATTGTTTAAATTAATTATATATTTATTAGTGTATTAATTAGAGAGCGAGAGTACGTCCCAATAATTATAAAATTTTAATTAGTGTTTTATATTATTTGACATAAGGGTGTTTGTGAAAGGAAGGCCTTGGACAGAGGTGCATGAATGCGAGGATGCTTTGAATTTAATTTAAAAAAAATGGTTAGATCTTAACGTTTTAATCCTAAACTGTGACAATTTTTTATAAGATCAATTTTAAAAAAAACAAATCAATTAATGGTTGCAAAGAAAGATATGATTGCAATTGCACTTTGAATATTTCAATTATTTTGTTTCCTCTAGTTTATTTTTACATAAATTAGAATTGGAATTTAAAATTACTTTATATCAATTTTTGTTTTTTATAATGTTAGAGCTATAAGCCAAGAAAAAGTGTTTTGGTTTTTGTCATGTGGAAAACTGCTTTTGGCGATTAAATTCTGATCTATAGTACTTAGAGACTTCATTTAAAAACTACCAGTAAGAAAACCATGAATTATAATAATCTGGAAAGTTGAAGAAGTAGTCCATACTTGCAGTGGAGTTAATATGTCAAAGGTTAACTAAAATAGTTTCGGTCATCATCCACTAAATTTATTTGAAAAACCATCTATCCTACATGTTTCGGACATATAAGATGTCCATCATCAGGGATATACAATGAGGGTTTTCGTCACAACACATAAAAAGCCACAGTGCTTCTGGCAAGGTCAAAGGTTAAAATTACTAACAATAAATAAAAAGGGCATATTAAGATGCATGAGAAAGTGACCAAACGGGGTCCACACAAACATTAAAATCACATAATTACCTTGCATCTTAATATGCCCTTTTTATTTATTGTTAGTAATTTTAACCTTTGACCTTGCCAGAAGCACTGTGGCTTTTTATGTGTTGTGACGAAAACCCTCATTGTATATCCCTGATGATGGACATCTTATATGTCCGAAACATGTAGGATAGATGGTTTTTTAAATAAATTTAGTGGAGGATGACCGAAACTATTTTAGTTACCCTTTGATAATCTGGAAAGTTTTAAGGCCCTACTTTAAGAAAAAGTGAATACTTTGGGCAATTTTGAATTTTTTCAAGTGAAAAATTCTGCTTTTGTGAGACAAATTCTGTTCTATTGTACTTAGAGAGTTGATTTTAAAACTACCAGTAAGGAAATCATGAACTATAATAATCTGGAATGTTGCAAAGGTCTACTCCAAAAAAAAGTCAAAATTTTGGGCAATTTTCGGTTTTTGTCATATGAAAAACTGCTTTTGGGGTCCAAATTCTGTTCTATTGTACTTAGAGGGTTGATTTAAAAACTGCCAATAAGGAAATCATGAATTATAATAATCAGGAAAGTTTCAAAGGTCTTTTTCAAAAAGAAGTCAAAATTTTGGGCAATTTTCGGTTTTTGTCATGTGAAAAACTGCTTTTGGGGTCTAAATTCTGTTCTATTGTACTTAGAGGGTTGATTTAAAAACTCCCAATAAGGAAATCATGAATTATAATAATCAGGAAAGTTTCAAAGGTCTATTCCAAAAAGAAGTCAAAATTTTGGGCAATTTTCGGTTTTTGTCATATGAAAAACTGCTTTTGGGGTCCAAATTCTGTTCTATTGTACTTAGAGGGTTGATTTAAAAACTGCCAATAAGGAAATCATGAATTATAATAATCAGGAAAGTTTCAAAGGTCTTTTTCAAAAAGAAGTCAAAATTTTGGGCAATTTTCGGTTTTTGTCATGTGAAAAACTGCTTTTGGGGTCCAAATTCTGTTCTATTGTACTTAGAGGGTTGATTTAAAAACTGCCAATAAGGAAATCATGAATTATAATAATCAGGAAAGTTTCAAAGGTCTTTTTCAAAAAGAAGTCAAAATTTTGGGCAATTTTCGGTTTTTGTCATGTGAAAAACTGCTTTTGGGGTCTAAATTCTGTTCTATTGTACTTAGAGGGTTGATTTAAAAACTGCCAATAAGGAAATCATGAATTATAATAATCAGGAATGTTGCAAAGGTCTACTCCAAAAAAAAGTCAAAATTTTGGGCAATTTTCGGTTTTTGTCATGTGAAAAACTGCTTTTGGGGTCCAAATTCTGTTCTATTGTACTTAGAGGGTTGATTTAAAAACTGCCAATAAGGAAATCATGAATTATAATAATCAGGAAAGTTTCAAAGGTCTATTCCAAAAAGAAGTCAAAATTTTGGGCAATTTTCGGTTTTTGTCATGTGAAAAACTGCTTTTGGGGTCCAAATTCTGTTCTATTGTACTTAGAGGGTTGATTTAAAAACTGCCAATAAGGAAATCATCAATTATAATAATCAGGAAAGTTTCAAAGGTCTATTCCAAAAAGAAGTCAAAATTTTGGGCAATTTTCGGTTTTTGTCATGTGAAAAACTGCTTTTGGGGTCCAAATTCTGTTCTATTGTACTTAGAGGGTTGATTTAAAAACTGCCAATAAGGAAATCATGAATTATAATAATCAGGAAAGTTTCAAAGGTCTATTCCAAAAAGAAGTCAAAATTTTGGGCAATTTTCGGTTTTTGTCATGTAAAAAACTGCTTTTGGGGTCCAAATTCTGTTCTATTGTACTTAGAGGGTTGATTTAAAAACTGCCAATAAGGAAATCATGAATTATAATAATCAGGAAAGTTTCAAAGGTCTATTCCAAAAAGAAGTCAAAATTTTGGGCAATTTTCGGTTTTTGTCATGTGAAAAACTGCTTTTGGGGTCCAAATTCTGTTCTATTGTACTTAGAGGGTTGATTTAAAAACTGCCAATAAGGAAATCATGAATTATAATAATCAGGAAAGTTTCAAAGGTCTATTCCAAAAAGAAGTCAAAATTTTGGGCAATTTTCGGTTTTTGTCATGTAAAAAACTGCTTTTGGGGTCCAAATTCTGTTCTATTGTACTTAGAGGGTTGATTTAAAAACTGCCAATAAGGAAATCATGAATTATAATAATCAGGAAAGTTTCAAAGGTCTATTCCAAAAAGAAGTCAAAATTTTGGGCAATTTTCGGTTTTTGTCATGTAAAAAACTGCTTTTGGGGTCCAAATTCTGTTCTATTGTACTTAGAGGGTTGATTTAAAAACTGCCAATAAGGAAATCATGAATTATAATAATCAGGAAAGTTTCAAAGGTCTATTCCAAAAAGAAGTCAAAATTTTGGGCAATTTTCGGTTTTTGTCATGTAAAAAACTGCTTTTGGGGTCCAAATTCTGTTCTATTGTACTTAGAGGGTTGATTTAAAAACTGCCAATAAGGAAATCATGAATTATAATAATCAGGAAAGTTTCAAAGGTCTATTCCAAAAAGAAGTCAAAATTTTGGGCAATTTTCGGTTTTTGTCATGTGAAAAACTGCTTTTGGGGTCCAAATTCTGTTCTATTGTACTTAGAGGGTTGATTTAAAAACTACCAGTAAGGAAATCATGAACTATAATAATCTGGAATGTTGCAAAGGTCTACTCCAAAAAAAAGTCAAAATTTTGGGCAATTTTCGGTTTTTTCATGTGGAAAATGTTGCCTTTGGGAGACAAATTCTGTTCTATTGTACTTAGAGAGTTGCTTTAAAAACTACCAGTAAGGAAATCATGAACTATAATAATCTGGAATGTTGCAAAGGTCTACTCCAAAAAAAAGTCAAAATTTTGGGCAATTTTCGGTTTTTATCATGTGCAAAACTGCTTTTGGGGTCCAAATTCTGTTCTATTGTACTTAGAGGGTTGATTTAAAAACTGCCAATAAGGAAATCATGAATTATAATAATCTGGAAAGTTTCAAAGGTCTACTCCAAAAAAAAGTCAAAATTTTGGGCAATTTTCGGTTTTTTCATGTGGAAAATGTTGCCTTTGGGAGACAAATTCTGTTCTATTGTACTTAGAGAGTTGATTTAAAAACTACCAGTAAGGAAATCATGAATTATATTAATCTGGAAAGTTTTAAAGGTCTACTCCTGAAAAAAGTGAAAATTTTGGGCAATTTTCGTTTTTTTTATTTGAAAAACTGCTTTTGGGGGACAAATTCTGTTCTGTTGTACTTAGAGAGTTGATTTAAAAACTCCTAATAAGGAAACCATGAATTATAATAATCTGGAAAGTTTAAAGGATGTACTCCAAAAAAAGTCAACATTTTGGGCAATTTTGGTTTTTTTAATAAAGAAGTTTATTTAGCATAATAGCTACATACATTACAATAACTATAATTATAATATAAAGCAGTACTAAAGCCTACAAAGAAAATAAACTACAATAATAATAATAAACCAATAAAAGTTCATTACATACAGGGCTACATTAGGTATAATAAAACTTATAACTAAAATCATAAAAAGAATATAATGTACAACACAAAAAAAAAAAAAATAGAAATACTCTTAGCTATCCCTATTTAAAAGATGTTTTCTCAATAGCCTCCCAAACTGGTTTACATTATCACAGGTCTTAATTATCACAGGCAATTTATTAAATTCTATTGAGCCTCTAAATAAAATCGAATTAAGTAACTGAACAGTGTTACACCTATCCACTATGGCGAAATCTTGACGATGTCTAGTATTGTATGTGTGTACATCCTCAAACGATTTTAACTTGTCACAGATTTAGCTGGGTAACAAACGATGTTTCAATTTAAATATAAACAAATAGACATTAAACTTTATACGTTCAGTCACAGACATCATATTTAGGACACTTAACATACATTTAATTGGTGTATATCGATCACATTTTAAAATCAGTCTCATAGCTCTATTCTGTATTACTTCCAACTGGTGTAGTTTATATTGTGGCAAATTAAACAACAACGTGGATCAATACTGCAAATGCGGAAGTGCAATGCTATTAAACAAAAGCAACTTTGTGCTCATGGAGAGGTTTCCTCCCACTCTGGTGATAAATCCAACTTTTTTGGAGAATTTTCGCATGACGTAGTCTGCATGTGCACCAAAGTTTAAATTGGCATCTAGAATAGTACCCAAATACTTAATTTCACTCTCATAAAGAATCCTATCTCCATTTACAGTAATGCTCACACTATCCATGTCTATTTGATTAAGTCGTGACTTTTTGCCAAATATGCAAAACTTCGATTTAGCTGTATTTAAACACAATTTGTTAGTGCAAAGCCAGACAAATAAACTATTCAATTTATTTTTTAGGTCGATTTGCATTTGCTGTAAGTTCTTGCCTATAATATACACCATTGTATCATCTGCAAATAATACCACCCTACACTTTTCAAAAATGGTCCTAAAACAGTTCCTTGAGGCACACCATAATTAACAAAAACACACTGAGATATACTATTTTTAAACATTACACGTTGGACTCTGTTAGACACATACGACTTAAACCAACTCAAAGCATTATCCCTAATTCCTAATTGCTGTAGTTTGGTAATTAAAATTTGTCTATCTATCGTTTCGGAGGCTCTCTTAAAATCTAAAAATACCGCTAAAACAAGATTATCACAGTCGATAGCTTTGAGAAATTCATCACAAATATTAACGACAACGGATTCACAAGAATGATGCTCACGAAATCCCGACCGTCCAGGAACAATTATTTTGCCTTTATCACAAAACTCAACAAGTTGTTCCTTAACACAATTCTCAAGGAGCTTTTCATAGACAGGTACCGTGTTAATGGTTTTCATGCAAAAAATTTTGCTTTTGGGAGACAAATTCTGTTCTATTGTACTTAGAGAGTTGATTTAGAAACTACCAGTGAGGAAATCATGAATTATAATAATCTCGAAAATTTAAAGAATGCACTCCAAAAAAAAGTGAAAGTTTTGGGCAATTTTGGATTTTTTTATTTGGAAAATGTTGCTTTTGGGAGACAAATTCTGTTCTATTGTACTTAGAGAGTTGATTTAAAAACTACCAGTAAGGAAATCATGAATTATAATAATCTCGAAAGTTTAAAGGATGTGCTCCAAAAAAAAGTGAAAATTTTGGGCAATTTTCGGTTTTTCCATGTGGAAAATGTTGCTTTTGGGGTACAAATTCTGTTCTGTTGTACTTAGAGAGTTGATTTAAAAAATACCATTAAGGAAATCATGAATTATAATAATCTGGAAAGTTTCAAAGGTCTGTTTCAAAAAAAACTCAAAATTTTGGGCAAGTTTCGGTTTTTTCGTGTGGAAAATGTTGCTTTTGGAGGACAAATTCTGTTCTATTGTACTTAGAGAGTTCATTTAAAAACTACCAGTAAGGAAACCATGAATTATAACAATCTGGAAAGTTTCAAGGATCTACTCCAAAAAAAAGTGAAAATTTTGGGCAATTATCGGTTTTTTCATGTGGAAGATGCTGCTTTAGGGGTACAAATTCTGTTCTCTTATACTTAAAAAAGTGATTTAAAAACTATCATTAAGGAAATCATGAATTATAATAATCTGGAAAGTTTCAAAAGTCTACTCCAAAAAAAAGTCAAAATTTTGGGCAATTTTCGGTTTTTTCATCTGGAAAATATTGTTTTTGTGAGACAAATTCTGTTCTATTGTACTATCGTGCCAAAAAAAAAAGCTGGCACAGCAAAATGTCCTAAATCTCTTGGTCTATTATATTTTTATGTTGTCAAAGTTAATTGAATTTTTTGACATCCGTGTCCACAAAATCGTTTTTTCAAAATGCCCGCATTATCTTCTCAAGAAAAAGCAATAATATACACTCGTCTCATGGATGGAGTTCCTAAGATAAAAAGAATCGCAGCAGAAGAATTGGGCATTAGTAAAAATACCGTTTCCTTAGCTAAGGTAAACGACATTTAAGGTTTTTTGGGATAAAATACTAGAAACTTAATTTTAAGTATGCCACGACGTTTGCAAGCTGTAATTGATAACGGCGGTACGCTTACTAAGTATTAATAATTTTTTGTTATTCCATATTATCAAAAAAGATATCAGTTAGTTTTGTATCAATATTATTATTTATATATGTAATTATTAAGACTCCAAAAATTCATAAAGCGTAAATATGCATACTATACCTAAGGAATGTGATTTACTATAATAGACTAGGAGGAGACAATTCCCTACTTAAATTTTAATCTCCCAGTTTTTTTTCGGCACGATGGTACTTAGAGAGTTGATTTAAAAACTACCAGTCGGAAAATCATGAATTATAACAATCTGGAAAGTTTCAAGAATGTACTCCAAAAAAAAGTTAAAATTTTGGGCAATTTTGGGTTTTTTTAATGTAAAAAACTTTGCTTTAGGGGACAAATTCTGTTTTATTACACTTAGAGAGTTGATTTAAAAAATACCAATAAGGAAACCATGAATTATATTAATCTGGAAAGTTTTAAGGATCTACTCCAGAAAAAAGTGAAAATTTTGAGCAATGTTGGATTTTTTCATGCAAAAAATGTTGTTTTTGGGGGACAAATTCTATTCTATTGTACTTAAAGAGGTGATTTAAAACTGCCAGTAAGGAAATCATGCATTATAATAATCTGAAGAGTTGCAAAGGTGTACTCTAGAAAAAAGTAAAAATTTTGGGCAATTTTGGATCTTTTCATGTAAAAAACTGCTTTAGGGGAACAAATTCTGTTCTATTGTACTTGAGGAGTTCGCGTGCTTAACCGGATATATCCACTTTCAGAAAATTTTCAAGAAACACGAAAAACACCCTGTGTATTTAAAAATAGTCATATTTTAAGAAAATATCTTTAATTTAGCGGGGTTGACCAATTTGTTAACATAAAAAGAAACAAAAAAAAGTTAACAATTCGTCATTATTAGCAATAAAAGTTTGTATATATCCGTTTTTGCATACAAATGAGACATAGTAAGCAAAAATATATATTTATTTCTCTTTAAACAAACTGTATCAAGTTAATTAATTTGACAAAAGTAATGAAAGGAAAATTAAATATGTGTTGCGTTTCTTTCATGCAGGCAATCGCATAGCTCATTTTCTTCTTGGGTTTCAAAATTTACCGAAGTATCCACATTGGCTCCGGTATTGTTACTATGTAATAGGTTTTTGTACCACAAAAAATCTTCCCTGTTTCGCCAATCATCCCCAAAATGCTCCTTTATTTTTTTATATACCTTTTCCAATTCTTTAACATTATACATTTGCCAGTCAACGCTCAGTTTTTTTACCAAACCCCCTTCCGAATATATTTCAACGTATTTTTCTTTTGTTGTAATGACTCGATGTCTTATGAACTTAAAACACTAAAAGAACACTTTTATTTGACTGGTCTTATAGGAGTTAAAAGCGCGTGGAGTCACAACTTAACGTCCAAACAACAACTACTAGAATAGATAATAAAAAGTGCAATAGAATACGCACAACTTGTTTATTTGAATATATCCGCTTTTGTTATCAAAATTTGGATATATCCGGTTTTGCTCCAAATGTCGAAGTTTACTTAACGTTTTAAATGGGATTTATTCGGTTTTGCTTTCAAATAAATACATGAACCTATAGAAATGATAACAAAGAACCAAAAAACGATTTTCGGTGAAAAGTGGATATATCCGGTTTTGCACCCAAACTCCTCACTTGTTTGTAGAGAGTTGATTTAAAAACCATAAAAAAGATAATATAAATAAATTTTACATTATTTTGAAGTATTTTTTCGTTTTTTTTTAAGTTGATAGTATAATAATTCAATTCAAAGACAATAAATTTATAAATAATAAATAAATAAATAAATGCGTCTTTATTTTATCCTCGGCGAAGTGCAGCCAGCTATGCTGCACTTCGCTGAGGAAATATACGTTTTGTGTTTTAATTATCATTTGACTAAATCAAAAACGAATTTACATTTATTCATTGCCCTGGTTCATCAAAATGTACACAGTTAAACACAAAAATACAGATACACAATTGCTGTACATCAATATTTTGACAGTAAATAATTTTTAAATAAGTTGACAAAAACATTTGGCATCTCACCATTAAATAACTTAAGGATAACATATGAGAAAGAACGCTGAACAAGAGGAGTTCTATGACGAGGTATATTGAGTAAATTATTGTGGCGTGTCTAGAGTGCTAGAGAGAGATGCAAGCTTTTCATATAAGTACTTGGGCTTCCTTGTCTCAAACAACTCATGCAAAAAACTTACCAAGTGAAGCCTAAACCTTTCTTGCATATTTAGCCAGTTTTATAAGCTCAACTTGTGACTTACATGGTCTCTGTAAGGGAAAATATGAAAAGAAGACAAGCTTTTATAGAGATTTTTGAAAGAAATAATTGACCTTTGCACAACTTTGCTTACATGGGTTTTAAACCTTAAATTATGATCAAAAATAACTCCAAGATTTTCATATCCAAGAACATTAGGAATTCAAGTATTATTCATATAAAGTTGAATTTTTTGTCCAGCTAAGTCTTTGTCTGGACCAAAAAACATCGCATTTGGACGGATTAAGAACCAATTAACCCATTATTGTGAGAATATTTTATTTTTTACCGTATTTAATTTTTTATAAATAAAGATTATAATACTTAAGTAGAATCGAGACAAGATGTAACTTAAACACATCAGTATAAACTTCGTATTTAATTGACTATATGTACTTGATAGGTGATCAAGTAGTTCTAATGGGGGCAGCGTCGAAGGGTATAATTCAAAGGGGACATCAACACAACGCGATGGTATACAAGAGTCCTTATGCCAAAAATCCGTTCGATTGTGTGACAGACGAAGAGCTGGAGGATTACAAGAGGGTGGTCGAGAAGAAGTCTAAGGGAGAATGTAAGAGGGAGGAGGATTTTTTTCATAACAGCGTTAAAAAATATATAAAAACAATTTCAGACGATACAGACTATAGTGAATCGGAAGGGTTGTCTTCCTCGCAGATTAACAAACGATTGGACGGCCTTCATTTGAGGTCGCCTACCTCAGTCACCAGTGAGACAGAAGAAGAAAGTAGAGACGGTAAGTTTTGTTTTAATTTTTATTTTAATTGAAACGAGTTTTCATAAAAAAAAGTGTCTTTTACCCTTAAAATAAAAGAATATTATATTGAGTACTACAGTTTGAGCAGTTTTAGTGCGATCATGAGCACAACACTAGATTTAAAGACGTTCATCATTGTCTTTCAAGAGTTACTGTGATATAAAATAAAAAGCCTCTTGTTGAAGCGACAATCTTAAAACGAATTTATGAAATTGCCATTTTATTGGATTTCATCGTTATTTTTTGCCAAAAAACATTGATTTAGAGATTAAAAGATTTACAACTTGTCGGCTGTCAATTTTACGTAGATAATGGAAACTTTGTCATTGCAATATTCTTTGATTTGCAAAAGGCATTTGACGCAATTGACTGTGAATTATTGTCAAAAAAGAACAAATTTTTATCGTATAATTGGTAGAGCATTTCATTGGTTTGGGAGAACTTCAAATTTAGTGGCTCTGGGACCTTGATGTACAAAATTGCCTCTAACTCGAAAAGTTTTTCAGGTACAAGAATCGTTCTCATATGAAAATGTTTGTTAGTAAATGCTCTTTATTGCACTAATACTCGTTTTCAAATATTTCCACCATTTCTCAAAATATTCTCAAGAAAAGTTAGAATTTGTTAAGAAAAATAACAAAAAAAATTACCTTAACCAAAACAGCTCTAGCTACCTCAATTTTTAACCCAGACTGATGTTTTTACCCTTAAATCCATCCTCAGGAATCCCACTATAAGGATGTAAAAAAATTTTAAGAGTATCTTAAGTAGTTTTCAAGTTATGACTAAAAATGTCGGCTAATAAATAAAAATCTTGTCATTGCAATATGGTTTTACAAACTTCAAATTTGGTGGCTCTAGGACCTTGTTGGACAAAATTGCCTCTGACTCAAAAAGTTCTTGAGGTACAAGAATCGTTCTCATATGCAAATGTTTGATAATAAACGCTCTTTATTGCACTAAAACTCTTTTTTAAAATATTTTTACTATTTATCAAAATATTCTCAAAAAAAGTTAGAATTTGTTAAGAAAAGTAACAAAAAAAATTACCTCAACCAAAGCAGCCCTAGCTACCTCAATTTTTAACCCAGACTGACGTTTTTACCCTTAAATCCATCCTCAGGAATCCCACTATAAAGGTGTAAAAAAATTATGAGAATACCTTGAGTAGTTTTCAAGTTATGACCAAAAATGTGTGCTAATAAATCAAAATCTTGTCATTGCAATATGGTTTTATAAACTTTAAATTTGGTAGCTCTAGGACCTTGTTGGGAAAAATTTCCTCTAACTCAAAAAGTTTTTGAGGTACAAGAATCGTTCTCATATGAAAATGTTTGGTAATAAACGCTCTTTATTGCACTAAAATTCTTTTTAAAATATTTTCACTATTTCTCAAAATATTCTCAAGAAAAGTTAGAATTTGTTAAGAAAAATAACAAAAAAAATTACCTCAACCAAAACAGCTCTAGCTACCTCAATTTTTAACCCAGACTGACGTTTTTACCCTTAAATCCATCCTCAGGAATCCCACTATAAAGGTGTAAAAAAATTATGAGAATACCTTGAGTAGTTTTCAAGTTATGACCAAAAATGTGTGCTAATAAATCAAAATCTTGTCATTGCAATATGGTTTTATAAACTTCAAATTTGGTAGCTCTAGGACCTTGTTGGACAAAATTGCCTCTAACTCAAAAAGTTTTTGAGGTACAAGAATCGTTCTCATATGAAAATGTTTGGTAATAAACGCTGTTTATTGCACTAGTACTATTTTTAAAATATTTCCACTATTTCTCTATATATTCTCAGGAAAAGTTAGAATTTGTTAATAAAAATAACAAAATAAAACTACCTCAACTAAAATCACCCTAGCTATCTCAATTTTTAACCCAGACTGACGTTTTTTCCCTTAAATCCATCCTCAGGAATCCCACTATAAAGGGGTAAAAAAATTATGAGAATATTTTAAGTAGTTTTCAAGTTATGACTAAAAATGTCGGCTAATAAATAAAAATCTTGTTATTGCAATATGGTTTTATAAACTTCAAATTTTGGTAGCTCTAGGACCTTGTTGGACAAAATTGCCTCTAACTTAAAAAGTTTTTGAGGTACAAGAATCGTTCTCATATTAAAATGTTTGGTAATAAACGCTGTTTATTGCACTAGTACTATTTTTAAAATATTTCCACTATTTCTCTATATATTCTCAGGAAAAGTTAAGAGTTTGTTAATAAAAATAACAAAATAAAACTACCTCAACCAAAATCGCCCTAGCTATCCCAATTTTTAACCCAGACTGACGTTTTTACCCTTAAATCCATCCTCAGGAATCCCACTGTAAAGGTGTCAAAAAATTATGAGAATATCTTAAGTAGTTTTCAAGTTATGACCAAAAATGTCGGCTAATAAATAAAAATCTTGTAAAACTGTAAGATCTCGAACTTACAAACAACAAACAAACAATTCGAGACATTAAAATTACCTTACGAATGTTTTTTTTTTAAATTAAAACAGTTTATTTCAAAAGTCAATCATTTAATTTTAAATAAAAATTAAATTCTTGGTTTTTTTCGATCCTCTTTGTTCCCAAGAATTCCCATAATAAAACAACTGATTGAATTTTCGAAATGAATGCAAAAAATTCAATGCAAATAACTTGAGGTTAAAGCCATGAATAATTGTCTCTATCACTTTCTAGCAGAGCACTTTATAAAGCCTCATTGAGTTAAACAGGACGATTTAAGTGGGAAATTCTGTGATTCTTTGCCTGAAGAAGCCAATAAGCAGAAACATGTATCTTAATTCAAGAAATTTTATTAATTTATTAGTTTTCTATTAAGGAAATACCGGGTTATATGGAAATTGGATCGTAAGAAAGAATTTTTAATTCCAAACAAATCAGGTGCCTACGAAAATGTTCATTAACCGAATATTTTCTTTTGGCAAATCTGTCAAAATAAAAACGAAAATTTGCTATAATTTTCTTATTTTTTCACCGATTTTCATCAAATATAGCTTATAAAAGACTATTTTTAATTCTAAACAAAAAATGTATCTACAAAAAAATTTGTTAACCCAGTAGTTTATGCGTTAAATTTTTTTGAAAAATCTGTCAAAATAAAAATGAAAATTTGCCATAAGTTCCTTATTTCTGCACCGATTTCCATGAAATTTAGCTCATATTATTGAAATTTTAATTCCAAACGAAAACTGTATCTATGGAAAGTTTTGTTAACTCAATTGTTTCAGAGTAATGCGACATTTTGGAAAAGCAGACCCTCTTGGAGACTTTAAAGTTTCACGCAATTTTTTAAGAAAACTCTTGTTAGAAAATGGTTAAAAACTAGATACAAGCGTGCGCTCAAGTCTCCTCTATAAAAAGCGTCAAGAATTTTCAAAAAACTATTGACTAGTTTTTGAGATACAAAAAGGTTTTTGAGTAAAAAGAATTTTCGCAAAAGCCAATATAAGCAAAAAACAAAATCCGCCATAATTTCCTTATTTTTCCACCGATTTCCTTGGAATATGGCTTATGTTATACTGATTTTAATTCCAAACTAAAAACTGATCAATCTGATACTTGATACTTTTTACCTAATGACTAGATTTCTTTAGTATCACTGCAAGAGATTAGATACATTAATATCAGTATTATAATATTCATCGCATACAATAGTCGCTTTATCAATTAAATTTTCTTGCATTAATATTCTTTTTAAATGTGCAAATATAATTTCAATTTTTCTATAATAGAACTTTCACCAACAAAACGAAAATATAGATCTAACGTGTACCAAACATAAAAATAATTAATTTTGCATATTCGCTTTTAAAAATTCAGTTTTTCTAACATTAGAAGGTTTTAATCCGCTTCTACGATCACGAAATTGTTATACCCTAATATAGGAACCACTAGAATTTTTTAAAGCTATTTCTTTTTCAAAATTAGTAAAAATAACAAAGTTAAAACCAAAAAAAATATTATAGGGACTGCTTATATGCTCACTTTTCACCAATTTTGGTTACACCAATTTCAAAGGTGACAAATGCAAAAAAATAGTCTCAATTTTTAACCCAGACTAACGTTTTTACCCTTAAATCCATCCTCAGGAATCCCACTATAAAGATGTAAATAAATTATGAGAATATTTAAAGTAGTTTTCAAGTTATGACTAAAAATGTCGGCTAATAAATACAAATCTTGCCATTGCAATATGCTTTTCTAAACTTCAAATTTGGTAGCTCTAGGACCTTGTTGGACAAAATTGCCTCTAACTCAAAAAGTTTTTGAGGTACAAGAATCGTTCTCATATGAAAATGTTTGGTAATAAACGCTCTTTATTGCACTTAAACTCTTTTTTAAAATATTTTTACTATTTCTCAAAATATTCTCAAAAAAAGTTAGAATTTGTTAAGAAAAGCAACAAAAAAAAACCTCAACCAAAACAGCTCTAGCTACCTTAATTTTTAATCCAGACTGACGTTTTTACCCTTAAATCCATCCTCAAGAATCCCACTATAAAGGTGTCAAAAAATTATGAGAATATCTTAAGTAGTTTTCAAGTTATGACCAAAAATGTGTGCTAATAAATAAAAATCTTGTCATTGCAATATGGTTTTATAAACTTCAAATTTGGTAGCTCTAGGACCTTGTTGGACAAAATTGCCTCTAACTCAAAAAGTTTTTGAGGTACAAGAATCGTTCTCATATGCAAAAGTTTGATAATAAATGCTCTTTATTGCACTAGTACTATTTTTTAAATATTTCCACTATTTCTCAAAATATTCTCAAGAAAAGTTAGAATTTGTTAAGAAAAGAAACAAAAAAAAAATACCTCAACCAAAACAGCTCTAGCTACCTTAATTTTCAACCCAGACTGACGTTTTTACCCTTAAATCCATCCTCAGGAATCCCACTATAAAGGTGTCAAAAAATTATGAGAATATCTTAAGTAGTTTTCAAGTTATGACCAAAAATGTGTGCTAATAAATAAAAATCTGGTCATTGTAATATGCTTTTATAAACTTCAAATTTGGTAGCTCTAGGACCTTGTTCGGAAAAATTTCCTCTAACTCAAAAAGTTTTTGAGGTACAAGAATCGTTCTCATATGAAAATGTTTGGTAATAAACGCTCTTTATTGCACTAAAATTCTTTTTAAAATATTTTCACTATTTCTCAAAATATTCTCAAAAAAACTTAGAACTTGTTAAGAAAAGTAACAAAAAAAATTACCTCAACCAAAACAGCCCTAGCTACCTCAATTTTTAACCCAGATTGACGTTTTTACCCTTAAATCCATCCTCAGGAATCCCACTATAAAGGTGTAAAAAAATATGAGAATACCTTAAGTAGTTTTCAAGTTATGACCAAAAATGTCGGATAATAAAAATAAAATAAATATTATAATTGCAATATGGTTTTATATACTTCAAATTTTGGTAGCTCTAGGACCTTGTTGGACAAAATTGCCTCTAACTCAAAAAGTTCTTGAGGTACAAGAATCGTTCTCATATGAAAATGTTTGTTAATAAACGCTCTTTATTGCACTAAAATTCTTTTTAAAATATTTTCACTATTTATCAAAATATTCTCAATAAAAGTTAGAATTTGTTAAGAAAAGTAACAAAAAAAAATTACCTCAACCAAAACCGCCCTAGCTACCTCAATTTTTAACCCAGACTGACGTTTTTACCCTTAAATCCATCCTCAGGAATCCCACTATAAAGGTGTGAAAAAATTACGAGAATATCTTAAGTAGTTTTCAAGTTATGACCAAAAATGTCGGATAATAGAAATGTTATAATTGCAATATAGTTTTGCAAACTTCAAATTTGGTGGCTCTAGGACCTTTTTGGACAAACTCCTCCCTAACTCAAAAAGTTTTTGAGGTACAAGAATCGTTCTCATATGAAAATGTTCGTTAATAAACGCTCTTTATTGCACTAAAATTTTTTTAAAGATATTTACACTATTTCTCAAGAAAAGTAAGAATTTGTTAATAAAAGTAAACAAAAAAAACTACCTTAACCAAAACTGTCCTAGCTACCTCAATTTTTAACCCAGACTGGCGTTTTTACCCTTAATAATACAAAAACAGTGCTTTGAGATTCGATATTATGGACGAAAAACAGTGATTTTTCAGAAGAATTTCATCAAATATTTGAGGTGTAGTAATCGAATAAGTAAAAACTAGATATGTAATTCCCGTGTCAATTTTTTTAAATGCCGAAACTTTCTCCCTTTCGTAAACAGAATAGTATATGATATACGTACATTCTACAGTTTAATGAATATACCATAACGACAAATTCTCTAAAATCGTTGAATAAATATATAAATGTATGCCTGGTAACATAATATGGTCGAGTGAATTGGAGTACTTCTTATAGGCCAGGCAAACACTTTCAAGCATGATAGAGTTATTTATTTTTTAGTTTACTGCCTAAAAGACACTTGAAACATAAACCTTAGAGCCTGTTTCTGTAAGTTAAATATTAAACTCACTGGTGGTACTTCAACAACCCGAGAATGCTCTATTCCACAAGCAATGTGAGTCTCAATTAAGGAGAATTGTCCGTCTTTTAATTAATAATTATTTTATTATGTAGCTACTTTCAGCAAGGCTTGTGTTATTAATTTATTTTCTTAGTTCTGTTTTTTTTTTAATTATATGTTAATATTAAGCTCACGATATTTTATAGGTCAGTATCGCCGTCTTTCGATTTGAGTAAGGTGGCATCGGTTTTCATAATCGTGTGATTCGATCCATATACTGTTTGCTAAACGTAATAAGAATTGTATTTTTTATAGGCGAATAAAATATTTTGAATTGAATTAAACAGATCTCTTAATGTGCGGCTCTAAGTGATCGGAAATCACTCTCAAGGCCTAACAAGTCACTTAAATTTCAAATTATAAACATCAGTTGTGAGACTCAGGAATTTATCGGTGTTTGTTTATGGTTTAAAGGGATGTTCGCTAGAGGACATTTGAAGTTTAACATACTAGTTTTTGGTGCGTTATAGGATAGTTTATTACCATTACACCAAGTTCTTTTGAAAGTAAGTTCCAGTGTCCCAATTGAGGTCAAGATAACAATCAAGGTTTAGAATAGAGAGGACATCAAGAAATTCTATTTTAAACTTATCATAATCGATCTTCAACTTTGTGTAGTTTTAGAAAAAACGAAATCGATTGTCCTTGCCAAAACTACTACAAAGAGTACATCAATCATTAACCACCATTATTATTCTGATTTTTTGGAAAC